>NW_026927640.1:0-175000 GCF_032062105.1 Saccostrea cuccullata | reverse complement strand
ATATATATTCTTTATGTTATTCAGTTGAGTAAAGTTTTTTTTTAATGAAAATTTTAAAATTCTTACATACAATTTTTGCCTTTCTCTTTTTCAACCAAATATTAAAATATCTTTATCCTATATACCAAATGACAACTAATGCGGTATTTTTTCTTTCTTTGTATGAATTTAAAAAATAAGAGAAAAAAAGATAGTTGATCAATATGAATTATAGGTAAAAGAAATGTTTCATAAAAGATGCATGGTCCTAACAATAATTATATGTATGTCGGATGTCTTTTTTTTGCTTGTCTATAGATATTCCTACTGTTAGCCCCCACCCCCACCACCCCATTCACCACCACCCCCACGACCGCCACCACTGAATTTGCTTCGTATAGCCTACGGACCTGAAATAAAAGTTCAATGTCAATTTTAGAGGTCAACAATCTCGAAATATTTAAATGTCTTACAGTTGCCAAACTTCTATACTATTCCGTCTATATACGGTTTAAAAGTGAATAAACACATGTATGTATAAATATGAATTGGCTATTTTGACAGGGACGGCCAGTATATTTTTTTTTTTTTTTGATTTGAACATATTTTATTGTAATATAATTACAAAGGGATTGAGCACAAGTACTGAATACTTATAACGCCCTATATATGCCAGTATATTTTATATGCTAATCATATTCGTTACCTTTATCGTTACTGTATTGTGTAATATTATCGTGGTTCTTTTATATATTCAATCTACAAATCACTTGTCATGTCAATTGACATATTATTACAGCAGCCATACGTTTATAACTATAATATCCACCACATTCCGCGAAAAAAAAACTTGAATCCGCGTATGCATTGTAACCTTTGTTAACTCATATTCTCCTAGCACCACAAAGAATTAAATCCGCCCCTGTCATGCTATACCGTAATGCTCTCATATGATTTACTTCGCCATAGTTAATAAACTCACATTTATAGTGGAGTGAAATTTTATTATACGTAGGTAATCAATGCCGCGGCGTATCTCGATTGTCTTCATTGTGAAATTACAATATTCTAATAATATCCCCTTCAAACACATTTTTTCAAAGCAAGCCTTACAAGCGTAAAAATATAAATGATAATTACAACGTTTACCTGTTATAGACACATCACCTGATACTTGCACACGCCTCCTTTGGAGGGAATGTCCGTCTTGGCCAACAATCTATTTATAACAAAATTTATAATCTGCTTTTTGATTGGCTGAGAGCATCGCGTGAAAATAAGCAGATTTTTTTAGTGTGATGTTCGGGTTTCTGTATCTCTTTTTATTTATCAGATTTCTACTGGCAGCGGGTAAGGACATGTTCATAGATTATCATTATTATTATTATTAAAGAAAATAATGCAACATACCTCTTTTTACTTCATTGATATTTACAAATATATTATGTTATCGTGAAAAATATTAATTCAACTTTTCAAACATTAATTAACAAGACTGACGTAATCGTGTTTTTATGGCGAACGCATGCTTTTAGTTAAAATTTAGACACGTGTGCATATTCTAAACAAGAAATAAATTGTAATTGACATTTTAAATTAGAATGTTTGAGGAAAACGGTTACAAATAAAGTACTTTTCCTCTTATTTAACAGTCGCATAGGACGAGAGAGGTGGGGAAGGGGCCTCTTTTCCGTTTTTGAAAAGTTGCTGCATATGTTCATTAATATTGTTAATGCAGTATGAAAATGTTCATTGACACCCCCTTAAAAGATTTTTTTGAAGCATAGTTGTGTATGTTGCATATTATTTTTGAAATTGTGTTTTGGAGTTTTTATTTTGTTAGTTAAGCCTTGTCGTGTTGCTTGTCAAAGTTTTTCAGTACTTATTAAGTAATTGTCAATAATTTTTCCGTACACCATCTTCCCTTTTGAAATGACTTCTACTAATTATCTTAAATGTTCTTGATAAATTTTTAAATAATCCAGGCTAATTCTACTTCCGTCTTCTATAGGTAACATACAGATATTGATCAAGGTCAATCGCCCTGACGAATTTGATTGCTGACCACGGACATATTTTGAATTGAGAAGTGTTCTTGATATACAAGTAATACTAGTTCCTAGAAAAGTACATGCAAGTTCTTTTTTTATCTTTCTACCGTTTTACCAGTTTCAAAAAAAGTGTTTACATACATATTAAAAACTTTAATACAAATAACTTAATTTGAACGATGACCCCAATGTATTAGGCTTGTAGAACGCTCAGCTTGGGGATCCCACTTTTTGTGCGTGTAGTACCGTATTTCCATGTGCCGTCAAAAGTGCTGTGCTCTACATGCAAGAGCCGGAGACGATTTTAATTTTTTTTTGGGGGGGGGGGGCATCGTCGCAAACCACGGCCAAAATGTACGCTCCTCTCCCATCTGGAGAGAGCTATATATGCGGACTCCGGACCGTGGCTTGAGACGATGGGGGGGGGGATTCTCCCACTTTTGAAAATTTTGCTACAGGCTTTTTTTTTTATGTCATTCAGTTTCTCTCATATTTCTCCTAACGCAGAGATCTCAATACTGCTTATTGAGGCCAAGTTGTAAAGCTAGAAATAATTTCTCGCAAATTTTAAAATTTTTGTCAACAGAATCTGCGAATGGCGCCTAGGAATTTTGTGGGGGAACCCACAAAAGATGAGTTGGGGTCCGTGGATATAGAGGAGGAGGTACCGACCACGGAGCCAGCAGTTCGCCCTCGCCAGAAACTGGTGTGGAGAAACGTTATCTTGATGTCAGTTTTACATTTAGCATCCCTGTATGCTCTTACACTAATCCCAAAGTCACACCCTTTAACTTGGGTCTGGGGTAAGTTTTTTTCCATCCCTCTGAGTTTCCTTAACTCTACTACTGACGACTACCAGATTCACTGACAGACTTTAGATTACAGTCGGACCGCCCTCTTTACCATAAAATATTCACGTTAATTTTGTCCTGTCAAATCATTTTTCAGCCCTCTTCTATTACGTGGTCTCGGGTCTTGGAATCACGGCTGGAGCACACCGCCTGTGGGCCCACAAGTCGTACAAAGCCAGGGCGCCGCTCCGCTGTCTCTTAGCACTCATGAATGCTGCAGCGCTGCAGGTTTGGTTGATTCATTAACAGTTTAAAGTTACCTTCAAATTTTGAAGAGATACATGTATACTTAGTAACTTGGTTGACTTTTTTTTACAGAACGACATACTAGACTGGTCACGTGACCACCGAGTCCATCACAAATACTCAGAAACAGATGCTGATCCACACAACGCCAAGAGAGGTTTCTTTTTCGCCCACATCGGCTGGTTGCTGGTTAGAAAACATCCCAATGTCATGGAGAAAGGGAAGGGGCTCGACTTCTCTGATCTTTATGCGGACAAAATTGTCATGTTTCAAAGAAGGTATAAACATTTAAGCTCTTGGCTATGTAATTATAAATTATCATTTTTGGTTGTTCTACATTGTTAGCAAATAATATTATTAAGGAATCACTGTCTAGTTAGGAGGGTATGTCAGGGCATCAACAATAGTGGGAAACAGCGTTATTCACATTTTTTATTTGTTGGTTTCTTAGGAAAAATAACCATACACAACATTATTCTTATCATGATAATTAGTTTCGTCGGAACAATTTGTGTGAGTCGCCGCTGACTACAGCATAACGGGCGAAGCCCGTTATGCTTAAAATATGCCATGTTTCCCACTATTGTTGATGTCCCTGAGATACCCTCCTATAACTAGACAGTGATTCCTTAAATAACTCGGGTATAAGTGAGATAAAGATCCTTGCTGAAACAACTGAACTATCGGACAGCATGTTGAGGTAAAATATGTCTGTCTTCTAGTGTGTTAGTTAATAACTTTAAAATTTGTATTCCAGATTCTACCGACCGCTGGTCCTGCTGATGTGTTTTGTAGTGCCGTCAGTTGTTCCATGGTATTTCTGGGGAGAATCTCTGTGGAATTCTTATTTCATCGCTGCCATTTTGCGTTACTGTGTTCTCTTAAATGCCACATGGTCTGTGAACAGTTTTGCCCATTTATGGGGCACAAGACCCTATGATAAGCGGATTAACCCAGCTGAGAATTTGGGTGTGATTCTGAGTGCAGTGGGTGAGGGCTTCCATAACTACCATCACACTTTTCCCAGTGACTATTCCACCAGCGAGTATGGCTGGCATCTAAATGTAACCACAGTGTTCATTAACTGTATGTATTACTTAGGACAGGCGTACGACATGAAGAAAACCCCTGCCAAAGTGGTTCAAATGAGAAAACTTCGAACAGGGGACGGAAGTTTCCAGGCAAATAATAGTAGCTTGGGTTTTTTTGAATAAAGAAAAATGTGGTGGTGTTTCGACGAAATCTGATTTTGTCTCTTATTTGAATGGAATACACTTATCTATTCAAGAATGCGACATGAGTACAGTGTACATGTATATTAAAACTAATTAATAACTATGTTCGAAATAAAATTAAATAATTGTAAACTGACATAAAATAATATAGACTCGCCTTTTGAAGTGCATCGTCGGATACGGTTGATCTCATCTTTAAGTAAGTGGGTTTTCGACGATGCTTGAAGTGATGGTCTGAGCAGTTCTTTAATATTTTTAAATTGATTTTAAAAAACAAGGCTCTGGAATTTCTGGGTCGGAGGGGGTGGGGGCAAAACCGAAGACAACGAGATCGATGGATTATAAATAGAGTCTATATAGAATCTTGCAATTACCCGGAAAGGTGTGTCGTTCAGAAACAGTGTTATATTTTTATATCTTAAAAAGTGATGTAGAATTTGCATTTTTAAAAAATGCATTTGCTATTATAATTTTGTAGCAGCTGTCGATCGAAGGTCTGGATAGGCTTAGAACGCGGCGATCCTAGATCAGCCAAGAGACACAGCTTGAAATCAGCTATTTCTGGAGAATATAATACGTATAATATGTATATTTTTCAAAGAAGCTACAAATTGATCGCTTTTATATATCTCCTTTAAAATTTGCTATTATATGAATAAAAAAGAAAGAAAATTGCTCCCACAAATTGATTTGATGACTCATCAAAACCAAGCAGTGGGCTTAAATAACGGTAATCGGAGTTTGGAATGAAAGTTCACTGTTCGAAATATAAATGCAGGACTTAAGCAGTTTAATATTTCAAAATGCAAACATATTAAACAACACTGAAAGATATTCAATATATGTTTTAATCTTTTTAAATTCGTCTTTTTTTTGTCCATTAATTGAAATTAAGCAAATAAACTCGGAGCATGCAGGGTATGAAAAGCAAGGGTGTTTGTTTTAAAATTGTGAAACTGGTCCCGAGGTCAGGGGTTCTTGTGTTGAAACGGGAATCTATTGAATTCAACATACAGTAAAAATGCATTATTACTGTGAAAATGTTCTTCTCGGTGCTTGTGTATAAAGCAGACAAGCTAAATGCAAAGTAATGATGAGCAAGGGTGTTTCTGCCTAAATTGTGTTATTAAAGGCTCACCGGTTAACCGGTCAGATTGCCATTCAAGTTAACCGATTACTCGATCGGAACGATGGCAATCGGTTAGAAAATCTGTAATCGATTAGTCGGAAAAAATAGAAAATATATAAAGTTGAACCTAATTTTGTAAAAATAAATCTTTGCGTATACGTCAGCGTTTTTACAAATCCAAGTCATATCTTAGGAATAACCTTAGGACAAATCTTAGGAAAGTTTCATTAACATGCCTGCTGGATGTAATTAAGCTTCTCCGGATGGAGATCACGGGGTTATTGGCCATTTTGTGTTTTGAAGTGTTAATTACTATGAAAACACCATGTTGTTTATATGAATGTTCCGTAGTTCATTAATGATAATTAAATCACCATTGAGAACTGCGAATTTAAAATATGTTTGTTTTGTGCAGTTTTCTATCGATAAATTACTGAAAAAAAACATTGAAAATTAAGTAATTCATTAATTTCAGACAGACTGAATTTTAATTATGTTGAAAACGCAGAATGTATGTATACGAATGTGAAATCTGCTTTAGAAAAATATCATTGATTACTCAGGTATGATTCGTGGTTTTCTTAATTTTTCCCTTTTTATATTGAAACTTAAATAAAATATATTTATTAAAGACACGAATCAAGAAAAAAAATGATTTAACACTTATATTTTTAGTCATTGTATGTATGAATGGAACTATTTAGGAAAAAAAATAATGTACATCAAGAAAATGCGTATTTTGATACGGTTAACCAATTAATCGGTCGGAACGTCTTGCGGTTAACCGATTAGCAATTCTGTATATTCGATTGCCATCCCTAATATATGTATATATATATATACATCATAAGGACGGATGTGTCAGATTACTTGTTCCTTCATCCTTAGCGTGGCTCTAATCTTTTCTTTATATAAATGCATTAAAATTATTAGGTACCTGACTACATGCATATACTGTATTAGACGCATGATGTCCAGAAATCAAGGCCCCGTCCTTGATACACAAGTCATTAAATTATATAGATCCATTGACTTTTACTCCTCGATCCTTCTTTAAGGAAAGTCCATGGTTATTTATATAAACATCCCTCATAGCTCAAAGTCTATGAATAGTTCTGAATCGATTGGATGAGAAGCCAGAACGTATTACATGAAAATAGGTGGACACATGACTATGTGTATTAAAGCATCTCCTTTCGTATCTTCCGAAAATCCGTGATAGTTGTGAACCCAGACACTGATTCGCTAAACAGGTAAGAAAAAATTAATGCCTTCGTGATTACTTTATAAATAAGTCTTTCTTTTACTAAAATGTCGAAAAGACAATCGATTTACTAAGGATCCTGGGATTGCGTGCATAATATGCCTAAGTGACGATTCCACATGCTTGTCAAACATTACTATAGATGATTATAATATCTAAAAGCTCAAAGGATACTATATGTGAATTGTGAAAGTATTCATTTTCTAAAAGAATTAATTAATTTTACTTGAACTGCGTAGTAGTGATTATTTTATATATTCAGAGCTATTGCGTACCAGGAAAAATATAAATGTAATTTGTATTCTGACGTGTTTACCAAGCTCATCGGTCATATGATTATAAACTATAGGAATTTATTTGTCATAATCGGATGTCTGAACTTAAACCCCGCGGGATCTGCATCCCTACACTTTAATCTGTATAGCCATCAGAAGAAGTGCATCTACATAATGTGTACTAAATACGCAGTACTTAGTGTCATCAGAAAAACCTTGTTTACGCACTTTTGTAAAATGTTTCTCCCATAAATTGTAACTATCTGATGCAGATGCATGTGCTTGGTACTTAGTCTGTTATACTAAATTTTTAATCGTCATGTTACAGCTAAACTATATCAGTTTAAGTTTAATGTACAGTTGCCTTGAAATTGACCATGTATACCAATTTATTATTATTTCAATTTCACAAATAATTAAAACCCAGAAAATATATACACACCTCGGATGTTAAAATTTATTATTTCAATTTCACAAATATAATTAAAACCCAGAAAATATATACCATATATACATGCACAATACAGTAAAACTCGGTTATAACGAAGTCACTGGGACCTGGAAAATTACTTCGCTATATCCGTAATTCGCTGTATCCGTATAAGGAATTCGTTAAATTTTGTGTAGCTGGGGGTCCAAGTTAACTTCGCTTTATCAATGAATTGGCAATATCCGTATTCGTACTAAACGAGTTTTACTGTAGTATCTTAGGAGGAAACCCACTTTTCACAAATAAAAAAAAAAAAAATTGAAATTGAGATCCCTCGACTACAAATTCATTTGTTTCGTTTCAAGATTAAACTATCTTTTCAACTCTATACAATTGTTTTAACTTTTTTATGATTTATTATTTTACATAGTATCTCCTAACAGCTAGTAACCAAAGACTTTCATTACTAATTTTACCATACCGAGAAATCTCTTTAAAAAGCTGATTGCTGTTTTTCATGCATGTTAAAATACATGCATACATTTTAAAGAATATGTAGTTATGTGTTGTATACTAAAATCCAAGACAAGAAATAGAATCCAGGATAATTAACTGATTTTAAGGGGGATGGGGATGAAGGAGGTAAAGCTTGATTTAATGGATTATAATTATTAATTGGTACATATGGGTTAAACTATATAAAAACGCATTACTTTCAAATCTTAATATACATGCAATATTCATATTTTCGTGCAAATAAATACAGACATATTTGGGGGATTATCTTCAGTAAAAGTCCTCCACTGAAAAGATGCTTCAAAAAACTGTTAATATGGAATATAAGTTATAAGTTATATAAGATAAAATATAACGGGTGACAATAAATGTGACTGCAGGCAATAACCTCTACCAATGCATTGTCTGTTCGTTTACTTTTTCTCTGTATATCATAGCAAGGCAGTAATAATAAATGATATGGAGATCATCAATTTAGCGTATAATAAGCTGTCAAGAAGACGTGATCGGGTTTAGTAAGAGTACATAACATGGTCACAACGGGTCAAGCGACGGCAGGTTGTTATACATGTATACCTGACCTGAAAAGCAAGGATGGAAGAAAATTGAGGAATCATATTTTTTAATAGGCTAAAATAAAAATGGAAGTAGGAAATTTTTCTATCTTGTGATTGGTTATTAAGAAAATGACTTTGATAAAAATCACTCTGATTCTACACAGTGTTCATAAGTACTCTGAAAATGATATTTTAAGAATGCCGAAGTTCTTATTGACAACATTTATGTGACCTTCTGAGACCAGGTATTCAATTAAACTGTTGGGATTCCTATGGGTACTAATTGTTCTCCTTAATTAGTTGATTTGTTTTTATATTTATGTGAAGCAAAATTTATTTTTTTTTATAAAAGTATGTTTATGAGAAAAAGAAAACACTTGTTGTCCCTCCAATTCGACACTTATATATATCAAAGATGTGCATGTATTATCAATTTACAATAGTTAATTATTCTTTCATTCAATCTTCGATTCGATATATCCCTTTGAACTTCATATTAAAGATCTTTCACATCTGTTTTATAAATGCAGACGTTTTACTAACTATAGACAAAAGGGTCAACTAAAAACTATATTCAATTTGTATGACAAACGACATAGTCGTTTAAATTCAGCATTTCGTAAATTCTATGGTCGTTATAATGACCTTGTTAGCAAATAGATTTTGGCTTGTTTCAAGTTAGGCTTTCTAAAATTGAATTGGACAACGAAAAGTTCCGTCTACTTGAGCAGTACTTATATAGGGCCTATGTTTGGTGTGACCGGTCAACAGGGACGCTTACTCCCCTAGACAACTCATCCGACTTCAGGAATTTCCAGTGGTCCGTGTAAATTTATATATACCCTAATCACAATTTTGAATTGTTTAATTAATTTTTTGAGATCGATCACTGTTCAAATCACTATCTTCAAATTTTCATGGAGATAATATGAGTCAAATCACTATATTAATTTCAATTTTTCCATTCTGGGACAGTCAGTAAATTTTATTAAAGGACAGCCCAAGGGACAAAACTAGAAAATGAGCGGGTAGAGTGTGAAAAGAGAAAGTTGCGAGAAGAAAGAATTTTAAAACTTTTTAGTTATCAACTACTTATAATCTGGTGGTGCATAAATTGAACCTCTTGCTATATGAATGGAATACATTGGGTTTATTTCGGACTCCTTTCTCCTCCCATTCTTTATTTTTCTTTTCATTTGATATTTCTTTAATTTCTCCATCCCTTTTCTGTCTCGCCACTTTTCTCTTGTATTGCCTTCTCGTTAATTTCTGGATAACTTGATCGAGTCCAGAGATTATTTTAGTCGTGAAAATATAGGGCCTAATACTTTTAGTTAAACCAGCTTTATGACTGATGTCATGACTTTGCTCATGTTTCTTGTGAAACAAAGATATATCTATGACGTATATAATAATTATGACGTCATATTTCTTGTAAGCATTGTTGATCGTAGTTTTAAAAATTTTATAGGTCTAGAATATGGCACCCAGGAATGCTATACAGACAGAGGAAGAATCGCCTAGAGGTGTTGTGGAAGATGTACTTCTTTCGGACGAAGAAACGGAAAAGCGCAAACATGTTCAGATTGTTTGGAGAAACGTCATTTTGATGGTCCTTTTGCACGGTAGTGCGCTGTACGCTTTGACGCTCATACCAAAATCACACCCTTTTACATGGCTCTGGAGTAAGTATATATTGTATATTAGTTAATAAGAAAATTCAATTACACTATTAGTCTTAAAATTTTCATCGACAATAGGAGATGTTCATACAATGCCACCAAACTTTACACAGACTTTGCCACCCACACAATGAAAAACAAGGAATGGAATATCTTGATACAGTGACAGGACAAGCGTTTTTTATGCCCCCATAATCAAAGATTCCGGGGTAATCCCCGCCATGTAATTGTTGTCCTGTCCGTCCGTTTGTCTATTTGTTCTCAAAAACTTCAACTTTGTTCATAACTTTTGAGCGGGTGGGTCTATGGCTTTCATGTACTCAAGAGCTACACAAATTCACAGATGTATTCCTTGTGACAAGACCTTTCTTTGAGTACTACCAAAATTGACCTCTGGACCTTGGAGTTTGACCCACGTTTACAAAAAAATATCACACCTTGACCTTGGTCATAACTTTTGAACAGTTGGTGACAGGGCGTTCATACGTCACCTGTATGTCTTCATTGTGACAAGACCTTTCAGTGGATATGGATATTTTTGACCTTGACCTTAGCGTTTGACCCACTTTTTAAAAACTTTATCTTTGTCCAGAACTTTTGAACAGTTAGAACAAGGGCTTTCATATTTCGCAGGTGTATACCTTGTGACAAATCCTTCCTTTGAGCACCAAATATTTTGACTTTAGACCTTTGGAATTTGACATGCATTTGAGAAAATTCAACCCTCGCCATAAACTGACATACTGGGACATCCGCGTTTCACAAACACATGTTTTGTTTTGTCATGCCCCCGTAAACGAAGTTTCAGGGGTATATACTTTTTGCCCTGTCCTTCTGTCTGTCTGTCTAGCTGCCTGTTTGTCCGCAAAAATTTTAAACTTGTCCAGATTTGGGGGTAATCCCCGTATGTAATTTTTGTCCCGTCCGTCTAGCTCTCTGTCCGAAAAAACTTAAACCTTGTTCTTAACTTTTGACTGGGTGGGACTGTTGCTTTCATATTTTACAGGTGTATTCCTTGTGACAATACCTTTCTTTGGGTATCATCAAATTTGACCTCTTAACCTTCACCTTGGAGTTTGACACACTTTTACACCAAAATTCCATTTTTTTACTTTGGTATTAAAAAACTTTTGAACGGTTAGTAGTGCTGGGACTTTCAAACTTCACATTTGTATTTTTTGTGGCAAGATCTTCCATTGGATACCAACAACTTTGATCTTAACCTTGGAGATTGACATACTTTTAAAAAAAAAAAATTAACCTTGGCAATAACTTTTGAACGGTAAGGGCTAGGACTTTCTTACTTCACGTTTGTAATCCTTGTGACAGGCCCTTGCATTGGATACCAACAACTCTAACCTTTTGACATTAACCTTGGAGTTTGACCTTCTTTTAAATAACTTTAACCATGGTGATACTTTTTGAACGGTAAGGGCTAAGGCTTTCATACATCACATATGTATTCTTTGTGACAAGACCTTCCATTGGATACCAACAACTTTAACCTTTTGACCTTGACCTTGGAGATTAACCTATTTTTTAAAAAAAAACCTTAACCTTGCCTAATATCTTTTGAACGGTAAGAGGAAGGGCTCCCATACTTCACATATGTAATCCTAGTGATAATTAAGGCCTTTCTTTGGAAACTAACAACATTGACCCTTTGACCTTGACCCTGGAGTTTGGCGTAACTTGATAAAAAATGTTAACCATGGTCATAACTTTTGAAAAGGCTTTGCTAAGGTTTTATAATTCACATTTGTATTTATTGTGAGAAGGTCTTTGGGTATCAACATGTTTCATTTGTATTTGAGAAAATCTTACCTTCGCTATGTTGCCATACGGGTGCATCAATGTTTCACAAACACATCTTTTTTTTTTTTTTTAAATATCCTTGATTTTGATAATTTATTATTATTTACATGTAAACAATCATTTTCAGGTTTTGTCTACTATTTGTTTGCTGCATTGGGAATAACTGCAGGGGCGCATCGTCTTTGGGCCCACAAGTCGTACAGAGCCCGGGGTCCACTCCGGTTTTTCTTGGCACTGATGAATGCTGCCGCTTTTCAGGTGAGTTACATGTTTTGTAAGATTTTCTCAATCAGAGAGCTACATTTCTGCAGCTAAGTTGGCATATATATAAGGAGAGGTAGAAGATGATGAAAGGACTGATGGATGATGGTAAATGTCGGTCCCTGAACAATACATGTAACAACTTAACAAGTCTATCTTCTCTCATTTATTTGGCACTTGCTCTATTTAAAGAGTCTTTTAATATTTTAGAACGACATTCTAGATTGGTCACGTGACCACCGAGTCCATCACAAATACTCAGAAACAGATGCTGATCCACACAACGCCAAGAGAGGTTTCTTTTTCGCCCACATTGGCTGGCTGCTGGTCAGAAAACATCCCAATGTCATGGAGAAAGGGAAGGGGCTCGACTTCTCTGATCTTTATGCGGACAAAATTGTCATGTTTCAAAGAAGGTACCTTTCTGTGGTTGTTTTTAAATAAATGATAAATGTAAACGCATTTAATTTTAACAGTTTAAAATACAGAAAGTACGTGTATTACTGTAAAATCATTATCATTTTTTTTTCAGATTCTACATTCCTCTGATGATTTTACTGTGTTTCGTCATACCAACAGTTGTTCCCTGGTATTTCTGGGGAGAATCTCTGTGGAACGCATATTTTCTTGCCGCCATTTTACGTTACTGTATAGGACTTAATGCCACGTGGTCTGTGAACAGTTTCGCCCATTTATGGGGCACAAGACCCTATGATAAGCAGATTAATCCAGCCGAGAATTTGGGTGTGATTCTGAGTGCAGCGGGTGAGGGCTTCCATAACTACCATCACACTTTTCCCAGTGACTATTCCACCAGCGAGTTCGGCTGGCATCTAAATATAACCACAGTTTTCATTAACTGTATGTATTACTTAGGACAGGCGTACAACATGAAGAAAACCCCTGACAAAGTGGTCCAAATGAGAAAACTTCGAACAGGGGACGGAAGTCCTTAACAAAAACTAAACCTTTTTTTAAATTTATTTTGACCGTAGACTTTTATTGTTTCTTTCGTTATTTTTGAGAAAACTGTAAAAGATGTGTTGTGATAATTCCAATGTGGAATGTTTTATGTTACAAACTGAGTATTTTGTTATACTTTTATGCCAGTGATTTTTTTTTTAAGTTTTGAGTTGGAAAAAAAATCAAACAATAAAAATAAATTCATGAAATAAAATCGATATAATCCAA
The DNA here is from genome assembly GCF_032062105.1 of Saccostrea cuccullata. Classification (NCBI taxonomy): domain Eukaryota; kingdom Metazoa; phylum Mollusca; class Bivalvia; order Ostreida; family Ostreidae; genus Saccostrea; species Saccostrea cuccullata. The sequence continues at coordinate 161,518 of NW_026927640.1, read as the reverse complement.
AGCCAGTATTGTATCAATTCTCTGAACCACAGCCCTGGATCATCTTAAAGTCTGCATCAGGAGGTGTGAATTCTTGCCTGTTAACAGTTGTCCACTAAGAATGTAGAGTTCTTCTCCAGAACAATTGATCCAATTTCCAACCATGCAAGCTGCCACATACCGGTACATGTAATTTTCTTGGTAAATTGAATGTAAGTTGATGAAAATGAAGGAGCGATATATAGTTGCCTCCCTTTCAAAGTAGAATAATAAATGAAAAGCAAAATAAGATGGGGTCGCTCAAAATCTTTACAGGAACAACTATATATTTGATTTGGTTTGAATTTCTTCAAATCATTGCTCTAGGTTGAGGGTGTGGCCATAATACAACCTGAATATGATCCTCTGAGAGCGGATCGAGGATTTTTAGTGTTGATTAGATTGGAATCATATATGTATATAAGAACATTTATATAGAAATATATAAATGAAATCTGGAAAAATCTTCAGAACAGCAGGGACCTAGCACTTGGCACGGGATGCTTTATTCTCTGTGGCAACTGATTCCATCTCTGATGTTTTAAGAGGTCCGCGTTTGCTCTGCTCCCGATTTGTACGTTTTCAATGGACTTTTGACTTAGATCAATGTTCGTTAGACTTCCATATATATTTCATTAATCATATTGAAATGTATGCAAGCATATTATTAAGCAGTGTATATGAAATTTATGTTTGTTTAAATCAAGGCCCCGAGGATAGGGTTGGATCTTATAAATAGCGTTTCAAAGTTTAAACATTATTATGGAGATTCTAGAGGAAACTTAATAGTACTGTCTTCCCACAATTTTTTATTAAAATAGAAAATTTGGTGTTATGACTATTTACACCAAATTTTCTATTTTAATAAAAAATTATTGGAAGACAGTACAATTCTCTGTTATCTTTGGACTTTCAGTAAGGCGTGGTATTCTCAACGTTACATAACAAACATTTGAAATTTACACAGGTTTCACACACTGTTGAAAATATTATATATGGTATAGAAATTCGGGTGAATGTCAACGAGTGTAGCAAATATCCAATAACAGCGTCTAGTACGGCAAATAGGTGGGGCTTTTAAACGTCGTCTCATCGTTGTCAACAACATTTAAAGTTCCTGATATTATTAATATCTTAACCAATGAGAATCTATTCGCCATTTTAGAGACGCTAATTACGTAGCGCCGAGAATGCCACGCCTCACTGAAAGTCCAAGGATGACAGAGAATTGTACTAATAATAATCTCAAGAGTAGCTGGTTGTGTATCATGCGCTCCCCAGTTGTGTAGTTCAGTTTCTTTTCAAATCATTGAACCCCCCCCACCCCCCACCCCCCCACCCCCGAATTAGAGTGGAACTAATAAATCAGCATTATCAAGAATTTTAAAGATTTACATAATGAAAATATACAGGAATATAAATCTTTTTCAGCAGGCCAACATGTTCTATAAAAATTGCAACATCACTAAATGTTGGGCGAGTTTGGTTACGTCCAGACCTCTTGAGGTAAGCATGGTTAAGATGATGCTTCAGTAAGAAAGTGGAATTTTTTTTCATTTAAATAGAGAGGTGGATTTGTGTGCTATGGGCCAAAAGATTGTTGTTTTCTCGTTCATCTCATTAAATTTGTTCCCAGTTTAATGTGACTTCTTTGCTCTTATAATATAGTCTATAATATTCACATATTTGGTAGCTGGGCGCTCTCAATTCACGCATAATCTCTAATTTGTTGGACAAGTCTAGTGTATAGTTTTGACCAATGTGTTTGTGAAACACTGATGCCCCCGTATGACAACATAGCGAAGCTTAAATTTTCACAAATGAAATACAAATCAAACATGTTGATGTCCAAAGTAATGCTTTCTCACAACAAATACAAAAAATATAGCACCACCCTTGCAAAAGTTATGGCCAAGGCATTTTTAAAACGTAGGTCAAACTCTGGGGTCAAGGTCAAAGGGTAAAAGTTGTTGGTTTCTAAAGATAGGCCTTGTCACAGAGATTACATATGGGAAGTATGAAAGCCGTAGCCCTAACCATTCAAAAGTTATTGCCAAGGTTAAAATTAAAGTTATTTTTTTTTTAAGTAGGGAAGACTCCAGGGTCAATGTCAAAGGGTCAAGCTAGTTGGTGGTATCCAGTGAAAGGTCTTTTCACAAAGATTACATATGTGAAAAAATGAAAGTCCTAGCCCTTACCGTTCAAAAGTTAAAGCAAATGTTACAAAGTGTGTCAAACTCCAAGGTTAAGGGGGATGTACGGCCACCTTTAGTGCAGCGAGAACAAAATGTAAACATTTCTTCAAATGGCTAAAGTACATTATATTTTGATCAAATTTTAAGTCTTTATGATAAAGATACAATAAATATGCATAACTGAATGCATGTTGTGCATATATAATCTATACTTTTGCAGAAAAATGCTTTTGATATGCTCCTTAGAACTGCGCAGCTACAGAATTTAGCAGAGCCTTAAAAAATCCAAAAAAATACGCAAACTGTGCATTAATGTTCTCTCTACAACCATTTGTTGAGAAAATGCCTAAATTTTGCACTTTTAAATGATAATTTCAAGTTCAAAACAAGGTATCGTTGTCTTCAAAAAGAGTGTAAAGAACAATGAAAGTAGTTCATTGATAGCAGCACGTGGTCTATTTTTAGCACAGAATTTTGTTTTCCAGACCTCTTCTTAATATGGAGGGACATAACCATCTTTAAACGTAAAAGAGAATTAGAGTTGCAAAATGTTTCAAATAATATGAACACTTTTAAAAGAGGAAATGTGTTATAGTGTGGCTTGAAGTAATTTATTTACTATTATTATCGAACAGTTGTTAAATAGTGTACGTATTGATATAAACTCTTTGATTCCAGGTAAGATAAAAAGAGCACCATCAAAGTTAAAAATTAAGAGTTTGTAAGTTTGCCACAGATAACTTAATATAATATCTATCAAAAGTTTAATTATCACCAATGAAACACAAAGAAATTAAACACATAAAATCGATATGAATGACCTTGTGTTAGTACCTACTAGTACGAGGGGTGATCAAAAAGTTCTCGAACTATCTCTTTATCTACAAAACCACAATTTAGATTAGAAACAAATTTGGGGCACACACAAGTTCTATAAATAGCATATGCTGAATAAAGTTTTGCTCACAATGTGAAAATGACGTCATTATGCAGGTACTTGTGACGAAAAATGGTTGTCTCAGTGGAACTCGTTCAACAAACGACTAAAATATTTATGGAATATCTTAAAAATGCCTCTTAAGTAGCGTATAAGAATTTGTTCATAGTTTATTAAGACAAATGACTTCCTAATAATTCAATCAATGATTGGATTGATCGTTTTAGTGAAGGAAGGCAGATGGTTGAATATGATACTTGTTATGTTGCCCGGTGAAAGCAAGTTTGAAAAAGGGTGTGTTTTTAATTAAGTAATAAGCTATCAAAGATCTCCAATTTACACTTTGAAAAATACTTGAATATTTCAACAATAATATAACTATCAAATACCTAAGATATCGTTTACTTTTTGATCACCCCCCCCCCCCCCCCCCATTACTCTGTCAAATAAACATTTACAATTTTTATTACAGCGGAGCAACATTTGAAAAGGAATAAAATCATTCAGAGTGGGTTAGGAGATTTAATGAATAAAAAACTTTTTTTCTATTTGCCCATTTTGTCAAAATTACAATTTTACAGAGAAAAGAAAAAAAAATCAACATAATTAAATATTTTATATTATCTTTAAAATGACGTTTGGTGGTCCTCTCAACTCTGGGAAAAATTATTGGGTCCGTATTTATAGGTGAGAAAAAAAATTCCTTAAAATTTAAACATATTTATTGACGGAAGAAAAAAAATCGTGTAATTGGATGTAAAATAAAATTTAGTCGGGCCATTTCTAGGCAGAAGATCGGGAGAGAGGGCAACCAAATATTTTTATAACAAATGGTCTTATAAGGCTAGTACAATGTTCCATCACATACTTAGTAATGCAAAATTTTTTAATCTTTGGCACTATTTTGAAAAAAGAACACAAGGCTTTTCGAGGGGGGGGGGGTAGCCTCTCATTTTTTTTGCGATGATAGACATAGCATATGCAATGGACCTTTCTTTACATTGTGCTTGCTTCTAAATTTCAAAGAAACAACTCAATATATTTTATCATGCTTCGTATGTTCAATGAGCGAGAGCTTACAACGTTGTCAACATAATGAGACATGATGCGTTTTTATGTCCAAACATTATTCCATACAATGTGTGGGTCATTGCAAACAATAAAGCTATTTATGTGAGGTGCCTGAAGGAAATCCTATAACTGCCTATTTTTTCTATCTAACTGCTAAACAAAATAGACATATATGTATCAACTTTTCGAATGTAAGACATGTAATTACAATTTGTTTTTCATGCAACGCATATTGTTTAACATTTTCAAATTAAATGCTAAGCATCCTCCTTGCAGTGCCCCATTTCAAAATAACTTCTATCGCCACAGGAAAAAGACCTGACGTAAACACATATGTTTAGGACATTTTTTATCTTTTTTCTTGAGTTTTAAAGAAACCAACAAATTATCAAGACTTGTTCCATGAAAAACTAGTGCTAATTGTAACGGGGACCGTTACAGATGTTCCCCAAACGCTCCCCAACTCCCTTTTGGTGCCATATTCCCTGTAAGCTTCATTAAATAAGACAACCTCTATGCATCTGAGATTTTAACAACATTAACAAAGAAGTGTACAAAAATCATTTAAACTTTAGCATTGCACGCGTGCACATGTGAATGCATTTGCGTCATGACCATATCATCTTGTCTACACAATCTATGTTTTTAATATACTGAATATTAAAGTATTTAATCCAAAATTATTTTAAAAAATACGCTCATTCAAGTGTATGTTTAATTTTACTCATTTCACGTGCACGCACGTGCATACATGAGCATGGTAACCATACCTTCTTGTAGAAGTCCATTACATCTATCTATGTTCTAAATTCCACCCCGTTTGGGTGAAAACTAAGGGAGTTATAGCTGTTTAAAGTTTCAGCCAATCAGATTGCAGCACATGTACACGCACGTGTATGCATGTGCATGGTGACCATACCTACTTGTAGAAGTCCATTATATCTATCTATGTTCCAAATCCCATCCTGTTTGGTTGAAAACCAAGGGAGTTATAGCTGTTTAAAGTTTCAGCCAATCAGATTGCAGCGCACGTGCATGCACGTGTTTTCATGATAATTGCTTTATTTCATGTTGTAGGATATCCTAATGCATGGCTATGTTCAAAATTTCAAAGGATTTCGTCAAAAAACAAGAAAGATATTGAGACTTTAGTTGCAGCCAATCAGAGCGAAGTGCACGTGCATGCGCGTGAGATCTTGCTATTTTCACCATGTCGTCATGTCTATACTACAAATATATCCTCACATTATGAGTTTCAAAGCATTTCATTTAAAGATAGAACAGTTGTGGCTATATCTATTATATTGGTTATTTCACGTGTTGCACGTGCACGCTCTTGCAAGCACGTGCGCGCAAAATGACCTTGATTCCGCAAATCTACATAACATGTCTACTAACCCTAAAAAGGTTTTACCTACATCGGACGAACAGTTTACAAGATCATTCCCGGACAAAAAAGTTCCAGGAAGAAGAAGAAAAATAATAATAATAACTAGAAAAGAAACTCGTTGCGAGCAACGAGAGGTCTTCCGTCCGATTCAGAAAAAAAAACGACGTAAAATCAAACTGAAAAAGGGATTTTAAAAATCGGAAACACGGGGGATCGAACCCAGGTCGTCAGCGTGAAAATCCATTGCGGTACCCAATACACCTTTGGGAACCCGCTTCAAATTTAAGATTCGAATATCGCGAGATTGCTTTTTTTGATTCTAACATACTTTACATTTATTTTAAAATGAGAGCTAGCTTGCCAAACTTTGCTCAAGATGATCACATCGGACTTTGTTACTTGAGTTTTAACAGTAATTTTTAGAATAGATATTCTTTTAGTGATGAACAGATGATACTGTTTTCTTTCCTTTTTTCGAAATGCATTCAACTTTTTATTCCACGCAGCTCCATATACAGACATGCCAATTTTATATATTTCTACACTATTGTCGCCATTTGTCTACTACTTAAGTCGGATCACGATACATTATTTCGTGCCAAACGTCACAAGTAGTTCTAAACCCTATTCCTTTGAAATGTTTGATCTATATGATGGATTTGATAGTGTAACGTGCGGGACCCGAGCGATCTACTTGAGATCGTACTTGGAATGCCCAAGTCTTATAAAGACAAGTAAGAGTGCAAAATATACAGACAAAATGCAATATATACAAATACGGACGACACTTGCCTAGTATCAAGTTGAAGCAATATATACAAATATAAAGGACACTTGCCTAGTGTATGATTAACAATATGTACAGACACCCCTTCCACTTGGCTATACGAACGCCACTTGCCACTTGGCTATACCAATGCCGATTGCAACTTACATTGTAGCTATACAAACGCCAATTGCAACTTGGCTAAACAAATGCCACTTGGTAATACCATAACCCCTTGATTATCTATATACCAATTCGTATGAACCTGTCAACTGGCTCGACACGTTCAATGTTAACTATATCTGCTACACTAATTGCTTTCACAGTAGTAATAATTAACCGTTTGACTTACAATTGTCACTTGACAAAACTTCTACCAACAACTTGGTTTCAAATGTATGACACCGACAACACTGACCATCTGCCTACTAATATGATCTTTATGTCAATGATTATAAGTGCCAGAATACGTTTCCGTAAATTTCCGAGCATACTTTGCTCATCTTAACCAAAGATATGTTTTTGTTGTATTTTTATTTATAAAACATTCTTTCTTGTAAAATCATTCAATCAAATACCTGTTAATTACATTATTTACAATTATTTATTGATTAAAGCAATGTAGCAAAAGGGCAATAACTCTAAACCGTTTCAATAGCTTCAATGAAAATTAGAAATGTATGTTCTTATAACCGGAATTTGAGCATTAGAAAATATATTTATCACATTATACAAAAATAATATCGTATACGGCCAAGTAACACCAAAGCTGTGAATTCTGTAAGATTTTCCACGAATTATGTATCCTGTTTTGCCCCAAAGTGGAGTTACACGTTCATGAAAGGACTGGAATGTTTCACTGAAAAAAAAATCACTCGCCCTCCGACGGTCAAGGAATCTGATACTATTTATGTTAAAAAACTTACATTTATTACATGAATATTCATATATCCTTTAATAAACAATCTTTAAAAAAAATGTTTTTCTTATTTTTGTCTTTTCTATTCATTTAATATGTCACAAGCCTGCGTGGAAAAATAAACAGAAGTCAAGTAATATTTCAGAAACAGTGAATATCAAGTCAGGCAAGTTTCTTGAAAAGCTATTACTTATAACCATGGTTTAGGATAATTTTCCCTGGTGCAAAACAAAAAAATGTTGTCATCGTATTTCCACTTGTAGTCATGTTGTATTCTACTTTGAGATGCAGACAAAAGCAATTTCAATAGATGTTTGAGGAAACCTCATATATTAAAACTATACTCAATGTAACGTAATTGCGATGTAGCAATCCAAAGAATCCATTACATTTCATAAATCTTTTGGTAGAAGTTTCGTTCATCTAAACGCTCAGCTGACCTTCTAGAACCCGATTTGCTTAATGGCGGAGTTTACGGAGACGCTCCGCCATCTTGGACACGCTTCAGATTTTTAAATGCGAATATCTAGTGTGTGGATTGATCGATTCTAAAATAAATTATATATTTGGCCTTTCCAGTAGGGTCTCCATTCACAATAATTATACCAAAGAAAAATATTGAAAAACAAAAAAAGTTGAAAAAGTGCACATTTTGAATTCACTTCCTGTAGCGACAGGAAGTACTGACGACACAAACGAAGGCAAAATTGCACATCTATAACTCATGGTCTATCATCTCTAACAAGTCTCCAGATAATATCTTGAGCCATTTTCGAGAACATTCGAAGACAAAATTGCATTTTAAAATCAGGAAATTGCCCATAACTTGGCACTGGTAGCGAATTTTCCAACAAACGGAATTTTATATAAAATTCATATAGTGACCTTTTATTCCTGAAATTTTCATTAAAATCTACTGAATAGTTTACGAGAAATCGCCTGCACAAAGTTTTGTCTAAAAAAAAAAGAATAATAATAATAACTAGAAAAGAAACTCGTTGCGAGCAACGAGAGGTCTTCCGTCTGATTCTGAAAAACCCCCGCAAAATCGAGCTGAAAAAAGTGATCAAACTTCTTATGTAAATAAATGGGATTAACCCGAATTGCCAGCGTGAAAATGCAATGCGCTTACTATTACGCTATTGGGACCACAGCTCTAAATGTATTTGTATATACTTCTGAATAATGAAAGGTGAATCACTATTCATAATTTTGCGTCAAACGCCACGAATAAATCTTTGCACCTTTTTTTGGAATGTTCCATTTAATAGATGTGATAGCTTCAATGGAAAGAAAAGAAGAACGTTCTTATAGCTGAAATATCAAGGTGAAGACAGTATAATTAACACATTTTACAAAATTCATATTGTATATAAGCAAGTAACACTAAAGCAGTGAAACAGTTATGCATTTTTAACTTTTTAAAATTTTCTGTTTTTCCCCTAAGTGAACTATCCCGGTTGGCTAAGCTTTCATGAAAAGGTTGAAATGTTTTGCCGTAAAACATGTGTCGCCCGAAGACAGTGAATCAATGAATCGGATACCATTTATGCTGAATAACTTGAATCAGATCTTTGAGACAAGAATGTTAATATAAACTTCAATTAGCGATCTTTTAAAAAATTGTTATCTTATTTTGTCTTTTCTATTATTTTCATATGACACAAGTGTGCATGGGAAAAAGAGATTGTAATTTTTATACATACTATATTCATTGATATTGTTTCTAGAAAAACTATTACTTATAACTATGATTTAATATCTGTTTTCACGTGTGGCAAATCAGAAGGTACCGGTTTTAGGTATCGAATTTCATTTTCACATTTAGTCTTTTCTTTTTCTACTTTGAGAACCTGCCAAAACCAATTATAGAAGACGTTTAAGAAGAACATAGTTCGACACAAAATTGCAACGTAACTACGACGTGACAATCCAAGTATTCCTTTACATTTTATTTTTCCTTGTCTTTCGTTCAAGCAAACGCTCGGCTGACTCCGTAAACCCCTATTGCGAAATGTCGGAGTTGACAGAGACAGCCGCCATCTTGGACCCGCTTCAGATTTTTAAATGCTAATATCTAGAGTTTCGATTTATCAATATTCAAACAAATTATATAGTGAGCCTTATAAGAAAGGTTTCTATTAACATATCAAAAATGAATGAAAAATATTGAAAAACAAAAAAAAATTAGAAAATACGATTTTTTAAATTTGCATATCGTAACGAGCGGAAGTATTGACGACGCACGAAAAGGTAATTCTGCAAACCAGAAAGTCACGAACTATCGTCTCCAATAAGTCTCCAGTTCATTTCTTTAGTCATTTTCGATAAAAAGGGGCGACAAAATTGCATTTTAAAATCAGGAAATTGTCCATAACTTGGCACCGGAAGCGAGTTTTCCAAAAATCGGAATTTTATATAAAATTCATATAATGACGCATAATTCCTGAAAATTTCATTGAAAACCGCTGAATAGTTCTCGAGAAATCGCCTGCACAAAATTTTGGTCAAAAAAAGAATAATAATAAGAAACAGTAGAATCACTATAAGGTCTTCCGTGAAGACGGAAGACCTTAATAATAATAATAAGAAACAATAGAATCACTATAAGGTCTTCCGTGAAGACGGAAGACCTTAATAATAATAATAATAATAAGAAACAGAGTAAAAACAATATGTTCCCCAACTTCGTTTGGGGAACATAATTAAATATAATCATGGTAATAAACGCATCTATCCAAAGCAGATATATGCACATGCCAACCACGTGCTCAGTGTAATAATATTAACGAGGAAACTCGAGCTGTAAACAGAACAGTTTTTCCCGATTTGCTGGAGTGGGGTTAAAATCGCGTTTTTTCATTAATCAGACGAAGCGATGCAACAAATAAAAGTAGTAAGTAATATTACCTAATGATTATAACTTAGTAATTTCTTGTCTTGATGTTATTAGGGTCGCATTTATTCTAAAATCAATGTTATTCGAACTCTTTGTGACAGAGGAATGGCGGACGAAATAAACACATGGCCTCAGGAAGACACCCATATGAAAAATCAAATTTTCAAGAATTATGGATAATGACAAGAAAAAAACGAAACAAATGGTTGTAGCCATATTATCAATGAATCAAACTAACACCATTTTCAATGCATTTTTCATCTCGTGAATGCTGTAGCTGCGCAGTTCTAACATGATTAATTTCCTCCTAATTAAAACAAAATGAACTTAATTATTTACTAATTTTGGTCTCTAACAGTATGTAATTAGTGCATTAGCACTTTGAGTAACTTTGGGCTAGTTTAGTACAGTATTAAGCGCATTCTTGGTATTTCTTATTTCACACCAGACTAGATCCAATATGGCTTGTACATCCCCCTTAAGGACAAGATGTCAAATTTGATGGTTCCTAAAGAAAGGTCTTGTCACAAGAAATACACCTGTGAAATATGAAAGCAACAGTCCCACTCAGGCAAAAGTTATTGGCAAGGTTAAAGTTTTTGAGGACAAACAGACAGACAGACTGACGGACGGACACGACAAAAACTATATATCCCCTTCGTTTACGGGGCATAAAAATGTCTAATGTGCAGATAAAACGCTGCTTATAATGAATCTACTTTTACCCAGTTCCTATGAGAGTCGGGGTCGGGAAACGGAAAAATAACAACACATCGGCGGGAAAATCAACGATGGCAGCGACTGCTACGTCGAATGCAATTACTCTTAGAGGCTCCACTGATATTGTTGCTGAATTCTTTTGTAAGTAACCAGACGGTATATGTTTCTCTGATACACCTTAATATACTCTAATGCTCTATCTTTTGCTTTTCATTCGGAAGAATCTCAACCGTGATGCATGGCCGTAAGGTGTAACTAAATTTTCAGTCAGGCGATGAGACAAGGGTCAGTGTTTGATCCCAGCAAGTCCAAGACGGTGCCTCATTGGGGGGGGGGGGCGTCCAAAATAATACCCTTTGGTTATAGCAAGACTTAAAGTTTTTGATTTAAATTTTAAAATGAACAGGGATAAACAACCTACAGCAAACGTGAGTGTTACGTGAGGAATAATATTTCTTGCATTTTTTGCATGAATGAAAAGTGGCATATGCCAAGCATTAGCATCAAGGAACGTCAATAAAAGAGAGGAAATAGTCGCAGTGTCAAAGAAACATGAATTTCATTTTCAGACTTGATTAAGTATGCATGACAAGTCTGAAGTAGTGCTTTGTTTAACAAAAAAAGTACGTAAGGGTTGCCCGCAACCCTGTGTCTCGCCTGCTGTCGCTGTGGTTAGTAAGAAATGATTGTCTGATAAACTGAAGCATTTATTGACATTTCAGAAGGAATAACTCAAAAAGTGGATCGAGTCATTTTGCTGGTTTTTAAAGAGATATTGTCATGGACTTAATAAGAACTGTAAAACGTTTCTATCTGGACTGACTATATTGTGATGTTTTTATTATTGCGAATATTGCAACGTGTTATGAGTCGCAATAATTTGAACTTGCATTTTGAAATCAAATCCACTGTATATGTATCAAGTCATTCATGCAGAAAATGTAGGTGAAGATTACCTAATTATGGTACTGATATTGTTGGTTACCCATGATGTGTAGACTGACAAATTATCATGCCACTATAAGTTATAGTTGCTGAGATATGGACCTCCACCATAAATTTATGCAAAGTCACTCATGCGGAAAAATGTAGGTCAAGATGACCTAATTCTGGTACAGGCGTTTGTGGTTACCCATGATGTATCCACTGACAAATTATCATGCCACTATAAGTTATAGTTGCTGAGATATGGACCTCCACCATAAATTTATGCAAAGTCACTCATGCGGAAAAATGTAGGTCAAGATGACCTAATTCTGGTACAGGCGTTTGTGGTTACCCATGATGTATCCACTGACTAACTATCATGCCACTATAAGTTATAGTTGCTGAAATATGAACCTCCATTATCAATTTAACCAAAGTCATTCATGCAGAAAAATGTAGGTCAAAATGACCTAATTCTGGTACTGATGTTGTTGGTTACTTATAACCTGTACAATGACAAATCATCATGCCATTATAAGTTATAGATGCTGAGATATGGACCTCCACCAAAAATTTAACCAAAGTCACTCATGCAGAAAAATGTAGGTCAAGATGACCTAATTCTGGTACTGACGTTTGTGGTTACCCATGATGTATCCACTGACTAATTATCATATCCCTATAACTTATAGTTGCTGGAATATAGGTCTTCACCATAAATTATCATGAAAAAACTAAGTCCAACTTAAGGAAAAAATACGGAAAAATTTGAATTTTTTTTTTCAAAATCATACTTGGGATATAAATTTTTATCCATACTGAATATTGTGTCCAAATTTCAAGAAGACTGAATAAAATTTGAGAAAGTTATTGCAGTTTATAAAACTTTGACATTTGGGTTAACCAAAAGTTGGACGCCGACGACGACGACGACGACGACGGAATCTATGGTCGCTATGTCTCGCTTCGCGACATTCGTCGCAGGCGAGACAAAAATCATTTTTATGAGGCATTTGGCTCACTTGCTGTTATAGACTAGGGGATGAGGTAAAATGCATCTAATAAATAACAGAGATTCTATTGTTCAAAGTCTCGTGCAATCTTGCGTTCCCTATTGTTTAATTTTTAAAATCTTGTGCAACTTAAATTACATAAAACTTAAAAATTTTCAGGGATAATTGTACAGTAATTTAGTAGAAAATATATCAACAAACTATTCATGATATTATATTTTCATAAGATGTTGAAATGATCTCACAGCGTTTTTTTTTTCCGTACATAACTGGTACAGATAAACAGCACCATTCCCAATGCCAAAAAACGTTAATTTTTTCCCAATTCTGTGACTAAAAATTCCCAATCCAACTGTGATGCAACAGACTACGACGACATCATATTTCTTGTTAAATGAAACATTGTACAAGTTGACTAATTGTTTCACTTCCGCTTAAATCGAAAGTAGAGAAAGTCTTAATTTGGCGGGGCCTGTGGTTTAGACAGTGCAGTGTCATACATTTTGACAAATTGAAAGCATGAAAATGTGAAAACATGGGACGTTGATATAAAGAAACAATAAGTACTTGTTGCTTGTTCTTTAAAACAAGGAGTAATAGGTAATTAATTTGGAATAAATGCAAAATACGTTGCATTTGCATAAATGAGAGAAAATTCTCCTGTTTTTCTTCTATGTTATTTTTCCCAATTGAACCGGTACCGGACCCTTTCCCAGTGGGTGGAAAAAAATCGCTGTCTCATGGGTCATTTCAAACTTTGAGATATCTAAGTATTTGAGGTTTCCAGGTTAAAAATTTAAATACATTTGAAAAAGTGGTTAGGATGAAATCACTATCACATATCCATGGTATTCGAGTTATCAGTGAGATAGTATAGCAGTAGTCTTCTTTTTTTTCAAATAAGTGACAGGTACTCAATAAAAAAAAAGATTGACTAGCTACTGTTGTAGTGATGTATATTGACAAGTGCATCTATTTTGTAGCTTTTACTAGATTTTTCTTATAGCATCTATTAGTATTTGTTGCATAAACAGTTTTGATCTAATTTGCAGCCTATGGAATTAACAGTATATTATACCAGAGAGGGATTTATCCACCTGAGAGTTTTACAAGAGTACAGAAATATGGTCTTACCTTACTGGTCACATCTGATGAAATGTTAAAAAAGTATCTAAATACAGTCATTTCACAAGTTAAAGGTAGGTATAAACATGGCTAATGTATATCATTACATAATTCTTGAAATCTTTTTTTGATTTCGATGAACGGTGTTGCCGTTGCCATGTGAAATTTGTCAGTCCAGACAGATTTCTATCAGTCCAAAAAAAAAATTCAATAAAAACATGAAAATTGGATTTAAATTTTATTATCAATAAACATGGCGTCTATAAACACTGCACACGTCTTACCCTCGCCGTCAACAAACTTGTTTTAACAGTTTACCAATCATAGTTACTGTATAGTTCACAAGTTATAACTGTGGCAACAAGTCATCACAACAGTTATACTCACAATGTAGCAAATAATTACATAATTCTGTGTATTGGTTATTGATTTCAAATTTGAAGTATACAAAAGGATTTGCACTGGAAATAACTTCAAAATTAGTTACAACAAACATTTTTTAGGTCGTGTATTTTAAACCTAAATTATGATCTAAATAAAGATGATAATTCAACTAATATTCTTTACGTTTTTTAGAAACTCGCTTTAAATTTACGCAGTTTGCATTCGAACTCTCTGGAATCTTCGTAGGCACACATAGTGAATATACGGAACATAATTCTGTGTATCGGTTTTTGATTAAACCGGTGTCCCGTGGTTACATTTATCAAATTTAACGTGAATATTGTCTCTAAATTTGCACAGTTATATTAAATCGAGAAGCCATTACACACATGTAGAAAAAGAGTTTGAAAGATTACGATCGGTCAATTATAGGGAATTCGTACGAAATTTAGTCAAATTTTTCGCAAGTTCTTCTGTCAACACCGTCCGGTCATTTGGACTGAAAAAGAATGGAAAGTAATCGGTCCTTGGTTGTTTTTATCGGTTTTGCCGACAGGACCGAAAGATTTCAAGAACTCTGTCATTATATTATACATTATAAGTTAGGGGTGTTTGCTATTTCTTTTAAAACATGTTAAAATTTATTTATTGATGCGTAATTTGAAGCATTTCTACCAAGGGTATCAGATTTCTAATGCTAAGACAAAAATTGCAACAAGTACACCTGGTATGGAAAGGGATATTCAAATTCTCTGTACAGTGGTTTTTGAAATTGGCCAAGATTGCTTTTCAGTGGTAAAAGGTTATGACTTGAGTCAATTTGACCTATTGGTAATCTGTTGATTTGAACAGGACACCTTTTTTCTAACTTCTAGATTGGCTGTATAAATGACAGTTAAGAAATTGGTAGTCAAAATGTGGATACAAATGAAGTCCTAGAGAGGTGGCAGTTTGATGTAGAGGGGCACAAATCAGCATTAAAAGAAAGGTAACTCCATGTCATACAACATAAATGTTTCATTACGACAGTATCCAATTTTCTCTAGTGTATACATGTTATATATATATATATATATATATATATATATATATATAATTTGATTCGTTGTTTGATTTAAATATTTGTATCAAATCCCAGCTTAAATTCATACTAAGAAAATGATTTTAATTGTTGTTTCTTTGGTTTAATTTAATTGTTCAGTCAGAATCACAAATATTGACTTTTTTGGTTCGGAGAAAATTTTCTGATGTTTGATGTGTTTGTAGTAAACCTCGTGACTTCGGAGAAGGAAATCAATAGTGAGATCAGTGCTGTTATACGTCAGATTCCGTCACATTCCTTGCACCTCTCCTAGAGGGAGCATTTAAGTCAATCTACACAAAGAATCCTATTTAAATTATAGAGAGTTTTTGATAGGCGTGAATGAAACAAGAGTTGTTTCCCATTGGCTGCCATGTAAGAGGTCAATATGCTCAGATTTCTAATTTTAACTTGTTGCACTGGTCAAATTGATGTTAGAACACCACTGAAAAAATATAAATATTTGTTAAAGCCTCTTTAATTCAGATTTTTTTTTGTAGGTAGGGACACAAAGAGGGGATCAAAGTTTAACATTAGAGTATAGGAAAAAAATCTCAAGAATAAATAAGCTGCATGTGTATATTTAGTCATATTGACAATTTGTTATATAGTCATCCTCAAGTACTGTAGATTCAAATCTGCTCAAATCATGACCTCCAAGGATAGAAGGACCACAACTGAGGATCAAATTTTTACATAGTAATTGATATGAAATTTTTTAACAGATTTATCAAGAACAGCCAAGTTATTTCAATATTGATTTTTGGAGGCATCCTCAACTAGGAAAAATTCCAATTTGGGGGGAGGGGGGCATAAGTGTTTTACAAACATCTCTTGTTAATACTGAAATGATTTGTGCATTTTCCTAGTCCTTGAGCTAAGGTGAGTGATGTGGCCCATGGGCCTCTTGTACTTGAATACACATTGTTGTCTACACAGTGTGGAAGTATAATATATATATATATATGTACTTCTTTGCAGGTGCCTTTGATTTGCTGGTGTATACAGATAAAGACATTGATGTTCCCGAGTCCTGGGGTGAAGAAGGGCCTCAGTTTATAGCTAACTCTGAGGAAGTGAGACTGAGGTCCTTCACAACCAGTATACACAAAGTAGACGCCATGGTAGCTTTTAAAAAGTAACAAAGAAATTCTTAATCAAGATACAACAGGTAATTTGTCAGTGGTCTGAAAGTGCCATTTTCAGAGGAAGTGCAAACTGGGTGATATGATATTTCACAGGACTAAAAAATGGAAAGTGAAAGTGTCCATCATTTTTGTCATACAGTGTGACTAAAAGATGCTGATCAGTTGCATTATGTACCTAAAGTGGCTTTAGGTTATAACAATGCAGATAGATTTAAGAGAAAGAAAACTATGCAAGAGATTACAATATTTTAAAAACTGAAGGCTTATCAAATACATTGCATAATTTTTATTATTTCATATGTATACACTAGCTGGAATGGTACCCTCTCTATATTTCTCTCCATGGCTTCATACATTGTAATGGGATCAAATTAACATTGTTTATTGTGGCAGCAAGACTGAAAGGTGAATTTTAGTAATGCATTGAGCAGTGTACACTTGTGAATCTCTAGAGAAAAAAAAATAGGAATGTTAAGTTTATGAATAGGAAAAATTGTATGCCCTATTTTGAATATTATGGCCAGGGCATATATTGTTTGCCATGTCTATCTTCTGCTCTTCTATCACACTTTGCATTAAGCTCAATTTCAAAGAAAGTATTCAAGATATAGTCTTACTTTCATCAAACAAAAGGGTCAAATTTTACATTTTAATACATGTGTACAATGGGACATGTAAGGTTTTAAAAAAAAAACTTAGTATG
This sequence comes from Saccostrea cuccullata, assembly GCF_032062105.1. Lineage (NCBI taxonomy): Eukaryota > Metazoa > Mollusca > Bivalvia > Ostreida > Ostreidae > Saccostrea > Saccostrea cuccullata. Next base: position 144,222 of record NW_026927640.1, on the reverse strand, counting down.
AAACTTATTTATAAACTGCCTGTCATAATGTAGATTTTTCAATTGTTTGAAACTTATTTATAAACTGCCTGTCATAATGTAGATTTTTCAATTGTTTAATTTATTTCTTCAAGGGTAATGAATTATCTAATTCATAAAAGCAAGGATTTTTAAGTCATAATAAAGCATATGCGTGTTGAGTGAATTAGAGACAGACTCCTTATAGTTTGCATGGAGCCATAATATGGGGGTTATAATTTAAAGGCATATTAAAATCTTTTCAACTCTGATAGACAGCAGGGGTTAAAGATACTCGAGCAAGCAGTGTAGTCCCTGGGCCTTTTTTTGACACTTCTTGCTTTATATTGTACAATGCTATTATTTTAATAGGAACTTAGTGCTAGATGTACAAAGTATTTTTTATGAGTTTTCTGATTACTTTGCATGTATGTAATTCATATTTTTTTGTGCAGTAAGTGCATAGCATAATGTACCATTATATCTTTTTGATGGTATTACAATAGAAGTAAAATGATTTTATTGTATTATTTAACCATCAATTGAGTCACTGTTTTCATCATCATCCATAAAATTGACACATTTTTATCCAGGGCCACTGGCTAACAAACTTGAAACAAAAGATGTTTGGTCATGAGGTTGGAAGTTTAGTCAAGCTTTATGCCTTATTTTGCATCTATCTTATTTTACAAAGAAACTTTTCAAGATCTTACTTCAATTTTATATGAAGATGATCATTTACAAGAGATATTCACTGTATCAGAATTTCAAAACTTGACTTTCCCTTTGACCTTACTGTTACTACGAGTAACTGATTTGCATTTGTGCAGTTTTATATAAAAGATTTTCTTCTAAATACATTCATAGGTGAAACTGCTTATTTGTTTCCTATGTTGCCGTCCCTGACTTTCCCTATGATCTTAAGATGATCATTTACAAGAGATATTCGCTGTATCAGAATTTCAAAACTTGACTTTCCCTTTGACCTTACTATTACTATGAGTAACTGATTTGCATTTGTGCAGTTTTATATAAAAGATTTTCTTCAAAATACATTCATAGGTGAAACTGTTTATTTATTTCCTATGTTGCCGTCCCTGACTTTCCCTATGATCTTAAGATGATCATTTACAAGAGATATTCGCTGTATCAGAATTTCAAAACTTGACTTTCCCTTTGACCTTACTATTACTACGAGTAACTGATTTGCATTTGTGCAGTTTATATAAAAGATTTTCATCAAAATACATTCATAGGTGGAACTGTTTATTTGTTTCCTATGTTGCCGTCCCTGACCTCCCCTATGATCTTAATTTTTCTATCAAACTGAAGTCTGCTGTATTCTTGATTTCATGCTAGATAGCATAGCATGTTTGTAAAACACTGATGTCAGCTTGTGCCAAAGGATAATGTTTCTCAAATGCAACATTTTTGTTACCCAACGAGGGACTTGTCTTCATAAATATATATATGAAAACCCAAGCACAAACCGAAAGTATGGCAAAGGTTAATGTTTATTTTAAGTTGGTCTAATTCCAATTTCAAGGTAAGAGGGTCAAATTTTTGGGTACCCAGGGAAAGATCTTGTAACAAACAAGATGTGTTTGTGAAACACTGATGCCCTTATGGCAAGGGTTGAATCTTCTCAAATGCATGTCAAAGGTCAAAAGTACTAGTACCCTAAAAAAAGGTCTAATACACCTGTGAAAAATGAATGCCGTAGCCACACCCATTGAAAAATTATGGATAAGGTTAACAGACGGACGGACAGGACAAAAACTATCCACAAAACTTCTATTATGGGACATGAAAAATAAGTGAATTATACGTTCAAAAGGAATGGCCAGGGTTAATTTTTTTTTCAAAGCAAAACTAGGTCAAACTCCAAGGTCAAAACTTGGTATTCATAGTAAGGTTATCACAATGAATAAACAGGTCAAGTATGAGAGCCCTAGCACGAACTGTTTTAAAGATTGTGACCAATAAATAATAAAGTTTGGAATTTTTAGCAAATATTGGTCAAACGTCAAGGTCAAGATTCAAATAGTTTCGTATACAAAGAAAGATTTAAGACAAGGAATACACACGTGAAAATGAAAACCATAGTTCCATTCAATTAAAAGTTATGGGCAAAGTTAAAGGTTTTTGTGGACAAACAGACAGACGGACAGGACAAATGCCATATGAGTATATACCCCTCTTTGATACAGGGCGTAAAACATGGGTAATGTGTTAAAGTGATTTTTAGCCTCTTTTGCAAGAATTTACCAAACTTTAACCTTGGACATTACTTTTGAACAGTTGGCACAATGGCCTTCATATTTCTTGTGTGTATTTATCATGACAAGACCTTTCCATTTGTGCTAAATGCATATTTTTTTTGATCTTAAATATAGCTACATTTCTATGCGATATTCGTTTCATGGACTAGTGATCATTTTCAAAAAATAAAGGGAAAAGGCAATCTAAATATTTGCAATTCAAACTCCAAGGTCAAGAGATTTAAAATGCTAGCTAATTCTTAGCTGCAGATCTGTAGCTCTCCGAAAAAAATTATTGATAGACCGGTGAGCTACAGAGCCACCCATCGAAAAAACTGTATATTTATTGCGCACAAAAAAAATGCGCTCAGTTCTCGATTTATTTCTCCATGTTTTTAAAGTTGTAATCTCAAAATGTTACTAACCGTGTGTTCCTAACATATTCTTTGACTCTTTCCACAACAAAACATTCCTCATAATTATTGTTAATAGTCCTCCTGGCCCTGATATTGCAATCATCGGGCATTTCGCTTATTTATACTGCCAGTTTGGTTTCAAAGATAATTCGGTCCAATATACTTCGTTCAGATGTAAACGAAGAGAGAACTTGATAGAGGAGAGAGTAATTTTTTGAAATCTTCCATTTTTTGCAATTGAGATAAGAATTTGGAAAAATTAATCAAGAATCGAGCGCACTTTTTTGTGCGCAATAAATATACAGTTTTTAGCTCACCTGAGCTGAAGGCTCAAGTGAGCTTTTCTGATCACATTTTGTCTGTCGTCCGTCCGTCTGTCTGTCTGTCCGTCTGTCCGTCTGTAAACTTTTCACATTTTCGACTTCTCCTCAAGAACCACTGGGCCAATTATAACCAAACTTGGTACAAAGCATCCTTGGGTGAAGGGGAATTTAAATTGTTAAAATATAGGGCCAAGTCCCCTCACAAGGGGAGATAATCAAGAAAAGACAAAAATAGGGTGGGGTCATGGTCAAAGACAAATAAAAAATCTTCTTCTCAAGAACCACTGGGCCAGAAAAGCTGAAACTTATATGGAAGCATTCTAGTATAGTGTTGATTCTAAATTGTTCAAATCATGACCCCCGGGGGAAGGGCGGGGCCACAATGGGAAATCAAAGTTTTACATAGGAATATGTAGGAAAAATCTTTGAAAATCTTATTCTCAAGAACCACTGGGCCAGAAAAGCTGAAACTTATGTGGAAGCATCCTGGGGTAGTGTAGATTCTAAATTGTTCAAATCATGACCCCCGGGGGACGGGCGGGGCCCATTGGGGAATCAAAGTTTTACATAGAAATATATAGGAAAAATCTTTGAAAATCTTCTTCTCAAGAACCACTGGGCCAGAAAAGCTGAAACTTATATGGAAGCATCCTGGTATAGTGTAGATTCTAAATTCTTCAAATCATGACCCCCTGGGGAAGGGCGGGGCCACAATGGGGAATCAAAGTTTTACATAGGAATATGTAGGAAAAATCTTTGAAAATCTTCTTCTCAAGAATCAAGGGGCCAGAAAAGCTGAAACTTATGTGGAAGCATCCTGGGGTAGTGTAGATTCTAAATTGTTCAAATCATGACCCCTGGGGGAAGGGCGGGGCCACAATGGGGAATCAAAGTTTTGCATAGAAATATATAGGAAAAATCTTTGAAAAACTTCTTCTCAAGAACCACTGGGCCAGAAAAGCTGAAACTTATGTGGAAGCATCCTGGGGTAGTGTAGATTCTAAATTGTTCAAATCATGACCCCCGGGGGAAGGGCGGGGCCACAATGGGGAATCAAAGTTTTACATAGAAATATATAGGAAAAATCTTTGAAAATCTTCTTCTCAAGAACCACTGGGCCAGAAAAGCTGAAACTTATATGGAAGCATTCTGGGGTAGTGTAGATTTTAAATTGTTCAAATCATGACCCCCGGGGGACGGGTGGGGCCACAATCGGGAGTCAAAGTTTTACATAGAAATATATATGAAAAATCTTTGAAAATCTTCTTCTCAAGAACCACTGGGCCAGAAAAGCTGAAACTTTATGTGAACATGGAAGGATCCTGGGGTAGTGTAGATTTTAAAATGTCTTAATTATGATCAGTGGGGTAGGGTGGGGATGCATTATGTATTACAAGGAGGAAATCTGGTAAAGAACATAATGGTCAAAGCTTCTCAGGTGAGCGATGTGGCCCATGGGCCTCTTGTTTCAATGGGTGGCACTGTAGCTCTCCGGACTATCAATATATATTTTTTCGGAGAGCTACAGATCTGCAGCTAGCTAATTCTAAATCCATGCATTTGCAGAATATTCTTTTCAAATACAAGAGAGAAAACAATGATAGAAAATAAAAGATACAGTGTAATTTGTCTTGATGATCTGCTTTATTGAAAAAAACACATTTACCCAAGGTTCTGTCAACAAATTACTATTAATAATAACTTCAATGGGATCAATTATTCTTTAAAAACATATTTAAACATTGCACGTAAACGATTCATATTTACGTCGTTTTGACGTTACAACGTTGAGTAGCAATTCCTGACGTTGCAATCTAAAGATACAGAGAGCTGATAATCAAAGATTAATATGTTAAGTATGAAGGGTACAACAATGCGTAAACAAATTTTAAAATAGGAAATGCACATTGACGTATGTCCCAAATCGTGAATTCTAAGAACGTCAGACGTCATTTTAAGCAGCTGGGGGACATTTCCGCAAGACATTTCGATTCTTTAGTAATTTCCTTATTAACCGATAATATCTGAAGAAACCTATATGTTTCAAAAGTAATTTCTCAGTACTTTCCACAGACATAAATTTTAATAAATATTGCCTCTTGCATTCGGAATAAATCGATAAGCTATTTACTAATATATATTTGACATGACGTCATTTATACAGGGGGGCATGTTTGCAAGACACGGATGATGTTTGATTAAATACCTTAGCGCCTGGAAAATTTTCATTATAGTTTTGGAACAAGTTGTTGTTTAAAAGTACTCATTGTATGTCAAATCAAATTTGTAAATTTTACCGACAAAATTTTCTTTTTTCCCATGGAAAATGCGGTAGACTAAATTTTCATTGAATGGGACATCATAAAGGACTTTTATTTCAAAGGATGTGGGTATCGATTAACAGAGGGTGTCAACAAATATATGTCTAAATATGATGTATGAGAACGATCCTGTGAAATAACCCCCGGTATCAAAGAGATCCGCGAATATTTTTCAACCTTTTTCTAGAATAAACTATGTTGAAGGTATTTTTTTGTTACAACGGGACAAGTTGACGTTATTCCGGAATATAGTAGTCTGTCAATGTGTAAATACCTTGTAATAATACTTCTTTTCATTACAACATTATTGGTGAGAAAAAACCTTTATTTTCATATAAAACACTACATGTTTATTATCAAGACTGTACTATAAATGTAAGCTGAAAACGGATTATTTCCTATTAGAAGCAATTCCTGACGTTACGTCCAACCATTCTGCTTTTGAAAATTCTTTGTTCTTTACGGCTAAATATTGTATTTCTTATTTTTAGAATGTCATTAATTGGATCGTAAGAGGGTTTAATCATCTTAATTAAACAACTGTCAATCTTCTTATAAGTAAAACAATCTATTACCTCTTATAGGTATCACTTAAACTGATTTGTAAGAGGATTTAACGGGCGATCGTCATAACGTTTTAAAATCATAATTGTCTTTATAAAACACCCTTATTTAGTTGAAACACCAATGTTAATTCACTTTTATGTTTTTATTTGATTTTCGTCATGATTCCATTAAGAATAAAGCGATCCTGGGCAATAAACTACATATGAATAGGTATACATTTCCTTTATGTTTATTAATATATTGATTTACAATTTTATATAGTTTCCATTACATACATTGTATATTGTAATTGGTACAATGTACATAATGCCCTTTACTTGATAAGCTTACCTACTTTATAACTAATCTATATCCCACGTGTTACGGACGTCGTTTCCTGACGCTGTCAAAACGGTAAATAATTATATGTAATACATAATTTGTACGGATTAATCCAATTGCCGTGTTTCATTCGATTTTATTAAAAGACTAAGTTGTTTTATATTATATATATTATCTAAAAATAACTGTATCTGCACATATTTTAACTTGTGTTTAGACTTTTTACTGTATTGTATAGTGTATGAAATATTGATTATATAATTAAGACTTTGAGGGAACCCTATACTTTGACTTTTGTAATTTTCTTCCATTACAAAGTATAAATATGCATTAAGTCGAGAAAATCCAGTAAATTAAATATAAAGTGTGTTAAAAGAGAATTGAAGGGACGTGCCTGTGAAGAACCATATTTCAAAAAAATATTGCAATTTTAAAAATTGTGTTCCCCCAGTTATAAAAAAAATATGTAAGTGTTTAATTTCCCATTCAGAAATCTTGGCCAAGAGTTTTAAAATTCTCGAAGAGAATATATTCAAAAATAGGATTTTTATTCAAGTTTTTCAAAAGTAGGTCGTACTCAAAGCTAAGAATCATGAGGTAAAAAATTTCAAAAGCCAAGGAAAGTTTGTTCAAAAGAAACTTATCTTTCAGTGTGAAATATGAAAGCCCTATTATCAACCGTTCAAAATTATGGCCCATATTAAAGTTTGTATATGGGAAAAATGAAAAAAAAAAGTGCTTTAATTTTAAACTCCAAGATATATTGATACCCAAAATAAAGGTCTTGTCACAATGAAAACTTGTGTGAAATATGGAACCCTAACTAACTGATCTAAGTTATGGGTAAGGTTAAAGTTATTCTTGAACAGACAGACAGGCAATCCCATGATACCATGCTTAAAGCGTGGGAAGGCATATTATTCAAGAAATAATATATCCGAAGGGAGCGACAAAAAATTTCGCCTTAATTGAAGGTTTTCACAATGCTTGGATCTGTTACTTTCTGGTTTTTCTGTCCGAATTTTAGCAACCAGATAGTTAATGTTCAGCAGCTAGCACCAAAAATGAAGAGTAATACTGAAAATTGTAAAATTCGGAACTCTTGTAATGATTTTTTAATGCTCTAGCATAACGATGTTTGGGGATTTCTTTCAGCAGAAAAAAGGCAATATATATGAAAATTAAAACGTACACGTATTCATCACGTTAACTTAAGGTACGACAAAGGTAATCAAGTGGTTCAACTTTTATAATACCTTTTATTTTATTACTTTGTTGCAATCCAGTGCTTTATATTACATTACAAACGATGTTCTCAGGAGTATCATGTTGAAGTTCTAAACAATGACATAATAAATTGTTTCCATCGTGTAAATATAGCTCAAAATAGCTCGCTTTTGCACAGTCACTTGTGAACTTCCAGACCTGTCTACGCCTTTACAACATCTAACGATGTAATCCGGTTCTCTTATGAATTACATGTATATCATAAAGCAATTTCGTCACTTTTAAAGAAGTTCGGTTAGTTCTCTTTGAAGCGGTAATTTTGAATTCTTCATTTTTATTTTGATGAAATATAAACCAAATGATTATTGAAGTCATTAAGTTTTCAGGCATTCATTCGGAAAACCTTGGTGTCTTTTCCACAGCCGGCCTTCGAACTCCTCGTCGTTTTCCTCTACGGTCTGTGATTCCCGAACTCCTCACAATACGAACTTCCACCCCTGCATCTCTCAGAGTTTTGGTCAAGGACGAGATGTATCGAATCGCTAGTCGCAGAGTAGCGATTTTTGACAATTTTTGATGCTCACCCAAGTTATTTTTCGGAACCACTTTGCGAAGTTCATCGAAGGCATCATTCAGCATATGCATTCTGTTTCTCTCGCGCACAGTGGCTCCTAGTCTGACCATATCTGTCGGTTTTGTTTTATCCGGGTACTTTTTCTCCTGGTTTTGCTTGGTTTCCAGTCCAAAGTCATAACACACGACCGTTCCAGATGGCACCTCTTGATTGAGATACTTATGCTCACCTGACTGTTCATAATAGTACTCATGTTGTACTGGAATGTCATACGTAATTCCATTGTCATATTGCTGGTCCACGTCATAATGGTCACTGTACTCACTCCATCCCGACTGGACATCCTCAAAAGTGGAGTAACTGTACTGCTCAAAATATTCCCCCATGGCAGCAAAGGTATCACACGCCATTCTTTATGTCTGTTTTACCTAATTATCCATCAATTGTTTTATCCCTCTCCTGTATATATAAATTGTCATGGCAGTCGAGGGCTTAACTGAAGTATTTAAGTAGCTTAGTCAATTTGCAATCATCTTTCCTATCTTTAAATATATATGATGGAATTATAAACAGAGGTAATCATTTTATATCTCGCGCTGTGCCGACGAGTTCGCCGAGATTGATGTTGGTTGGTACGATGAAAGCTTCAGGACGCTCGGAAACGGTTCGGGTTTCATATCTTTCGTGTGGATGTGTTGTTCTTACGAATTGGCTCGGGCTGGAATCCGTGTGAATTGGGGTGTTTTGAATAATAGAAAAATAAACCAATTTCTCCCCAAGATTAAGATGAGAAGAATTAATAGAAATTAATTGTTTATATTACAATATCATAGCTGCCAGTGACGCATGCAGGGGTATCTCGTACAATCGTGTTGACATTAGACAGCGCTAAATCCTATGTTTATATATTGCGTTTTATCCATATTGCATTTTTTCTTGTATATTTGATGATTAGGACGAAAAGAACCAAAAATATTAAACAGACTCGCACCTTATGTTTTGCTCCAGCTGCGAATTTCGTAATACTCGGACTGAACAGAAATCTCCCGAAATCAAACACCGCAGTACACGTGCGTCCGCGACAAATTGAGTGACAAGCAGGAATTTTATACAAGTCTTCAATAAATAAAATAACTTAAGAACTATTTATTCTCTTAAGAATAAATAACAAAAACTTTTTTTCTTCAGAAATTTGCAATGTTTCTAATAGATAAATATTCAAGTAGGTAACCTGAATTATATTTTCTAGGCTAAGTGAGGTAATTTTGTAAGATTTTGTCACAACGTCAATGTGCATAATGTGTAGAATTACAAAGAAAAACGATACAAAGTTGCATATCAAATTATCAAAGAAAACTTACGATTTGTTTATAATTTAGGAATGATAATTTTTGTCATTTCCATTTAAAACCATTAAAATATATATACATTAAAACATGCATCATTTGCTTATTGTTTTATGCACTTATTGTAGATAAATCGAGATATTAGATACTATTTGAGATAAATTACCAGACATTTTTATTAAGATTATAGAATATGTTATATACAAAAATCCGATAGGAAATCACCTGAATCGCTGATATCACGTTTTGTTTTCTAATAATTATTTTTCTAGACATTTTGAAAACGGTTTCGAAATTACAAGATGATAATAATTGTGATATTTATGTTATAAGAATGTTATGCAGATATTAAAAAAGTATATTAAATGACGACATTAAAAAATCATATCGATAAATATGATTTTTTCGAGTTTTAATTCCATTCAATAAGCAGCGCTTTTTAAAAGAATTTAAATAAAACACTTTTGTAATATTGGATTGTCTCTCTTGCTTCTTACAGAGGGCGAATTAAAACTCTCTCTTCGGATTATGTTCAGGATCTTAGAGTTTAAATACAGCACCTGCAAACTTCTAAACATTTACACCACTCTGTATTTACATAATCCTATCTATCATCCAATCAGCTGCTGGCACAAGAAATCTCGCCAACCAATTGTCTGGCATTCTTTTTTAATGTAGATAAGCATCGCTGTTTATGCTTGTATTTTCATGTTTTATTTCTTTTGGACGATATATTCGCTATCGTAAACCACAATCAAAGACATGGTGACGAAACCGTTTTTAACATTATTCAAATCTTGAGCGCTGGCGATCCAGTCTCTAAATTGATTGATGCTTGCGACCGAAACACCGGGCCTAGTCTTAGAAATTGGTTGGACTGCTGGCCATAAAACAGTATTAAATCATACTTTATATTACGGCATATCATTAGAATGCTTTATATAGCGTTAATGGTGTAGTTAGCTTTCTTTCACAATTGACCATTACTTAAAAGTGGCCAACCAGAGGTCGAATATTCCCCATCGAAAGACAAGCAATATAACCGCGTCTTCTCCTCTCCAATCCTCGATAAAATCTCGCGAGATGATGTCGTGTCGTGGATGCCGTTTTTTGAAACTTCACCTGCGATGCTCAAGATAACCTTGTCTTTGTCTATAAAGGTTCATCAAAAAGAGAAAAAATTAAGATAAGGATCGTTGCCTTTAGATATAATAAAATCCATTGTGGTGGATGTTTTAAAAATTAATCTATCTTAATAAAGATGTTAGTTCTTTACGATGCCCTTTTGGATAATGCATTGCAAAACGTGCACTGGATATAATTCCATAGAAATATTCCATATTTTTATTCCATCTTGTTTTCTGCGATATTTGTCGGTTTCTGTCATTTTTGGATTACTGAGTACTAACTTGGAAAAGCGAGAAAATGCTTCTTTACATGTATAGTTAAATTATATTTGCCTGTGTTCCTTTGGCATGCGTATTTTCAGCGATTTTACTTTGTTTAAAAATCATTGGAATCGTTGCAATCAGTGAAAATAGATGATCGGAATGTCCAGAGCTCTTGTAAAAATATTATTCTACAAGATCCTGGCTTACCGGGCACCTGCCCTGTTTTCAGTATGATTTCATAAAGAGCTTCATCCCTAGCCTGACCCGTGTGTCCCTAGACTGCCCGCCACTGACCAAGACTGACCGATGGTCATTATCCCTTAGATCTTTTTAAAGTTTTTATTATTTAATTTGTACCCTTCATGATGCCTTTTGAAACTAAAAAGAAATCTCCAAAACTCATTCTTCTCTAAAGGAACCCCCATTAATAAAACCCACCAATAAAAACGAACTTTCAAATTCTTCGCCGTTGTCTCCTCATTTTCTTCAGAAAAAAAATATCAAAGAAAGGAGGGGATGATTTCACCTGCATCGGGGCAACTTGACTTCACCTGTCGTTGAAATTGACATTGGACACCTACCGATGCTCGACCTGGCCGGAGTCGGGTCAGTTTCTAACGGTCATGTCCGGAGAACTGACCACTGGTGACCACGGTCCGGGCATCGCGCGGCTTGACCGCCGAAGACCCTCTATCTTACAAAGCAATAGGCGCGCTGCAAAAAAGGACATTGTCCGAGCCCTCAGAACTAATTAGTGGGTATAGAGAGGGTAGTTTTCTTCAGTTTAATATCCAGAGTGTATGACCAGGCACGAGATAGGAATTAACTGTCGGGGTGAGGGGAAAATTGATCGCATTTCTGGAAAACAAACATACTAATTGTCCGGCCCTCGTAAAAAAGAGTACAAAGTATTTATATAACGTTTGATGTTGTCTAGGATTTTCCTTGATTTGCTGAAGGGGGATTACTTTCTTATAATGTTTATTTTTGCTGGTAATGAGAGTTTATTTACAAGGTTAAATTTTTCGATTCAAACTTATAGATTTCAACTTGAAGCCTCAGTTAAAACATCGATGTCTCCGGGTTATGTAACCCAGCAAACATGGTCATGGATGATAATGCACACTTTCATTCATTTTCCTGTTCATGTCTGCAAGGAATATATAAGTAAATAAATTATGCTAATTCAACTATGATTATTATAAAATCTTTAATACAAAATATTGAAAAACTTTTGTGTCGGTTCATAATGGACTGATTTTAAAGCAATAGCACACTAAACATATTAAACTTTAAGGCCCTTACAACAGTAGTTATATGCTTAATCTAAAAACATTCAACAGATATAATCAAAAATATAAACTATGCAGAAAAAAGGTTAAAGGAAATATTCATAAGGAAAACATTTATTTGGCACATCTGACATGTTAAAATATTTGCGTACCCGCTTATCAAAGGATTTATCATTGTAAAAAGAAAATCAAGTTTATTACCAGGGGGCATGCATTGTAATAAAACAGAAAACATCTAAAATTGTATGCATTGGGTATCAGCTTTAAGTATTGCGTTCATCATTCAAGCTTATGAAACTCAACAACACTGAAAAAAAAATCTAGTGAAAGTCGCTAAAAAGATTAGTAAATTTACTGCCCATATAATCACTACCTTAAAAGTAGTTTTACTAGGTACTGAGTAGATTTACTGGATAACTTTAGTAAATCTAGAATTTATAAGTAATTTTCACCAGATTAGTAGGTATCTATACGACCCCTGCTCCACGTTACACCTACTACTCACCATATCTATAGTAAACAGTGACTACTAATCACAACAAATGCTTTTCTTGGCAAACTAGTTAAATTAACTTGGTACATTGTATTTCTTTCAGTGTAGAATCTTTGCAAACTGGTTTGAAAATAATCAATACAGCATCGGGCTGTGCGAACTAAAATATTTTATTTTTTTAATTAATGATAAAAAGGAATATTATTTAATAATAATTATATACTTATACATATTTATTACCCTTTACATATACTTTTTGTTTGACTAGAATTAAAAAAAATCTCTCTCTTAAATTTGATCAAATTACACAAAATAACGCGTTATACGTAATTGCCGCAAATCAGGGATAAAACTCCAGCAAACTGACCCTTGTCCTTCATAATTTTTGCGGTTTTGCGCGAAGAGTGTAACAAAGTCAATTTTAGAGTCCAGCAATGTTCCGCCGAAAATCAAAGCAGTGATGCACCCATTCACGGTACAGATCTGCTCACCCTGCATCATAGGTGAAAAGGTCAACTTTTCTAAAGCAGGTTCAAATTGAATTAACGGACACTGAAATTGTGAGCTTAGAGAGTTTCGGTTTTCGCTTCACTACAATAGGTCTCACAAATCTGCTTGGTTTGGATTCCTAAAGCGAGGACAGTTTTCGCCAAGGGGCGGGTGCATTCTATCTATACCGTTCTATGAACTTAAATTAGCACTTGTTCAGAAATGGTTTATAGTTTGGTGAAATTATAATGATGCATTAGTAAATCGAACAAACGGTTCCTTGAAGTTTCTCTTTAATTAGGATCTTGAAATCAGTTATCTCTGGAAAGTAAGCACGTTTTCCCATTTAACAAGGGTCTTCAGTTTAATTTTTCTTATTCGAAGAGAAATTGCAGTTTTGACTTCAAAATTATTTCAGCCTTAAAAAAACAAGTCAAGAAAAAGAGAGGAAAAAAATACAAATTATAGGCATTAAGTAGGTACACACGACTTTAATAAATTATTCTACGTCAAAATTAATTTCGCACCAGAAACTTGTGCTCAAACGTCTTTCTTTTCCATTAACAACGAACAACTGATGGAGTTTATCAAAAGAATTTAAGTTACATTTTTGATAAATGTTGACATAATCCATGAAAATTGCATAAAATGGGATCAGGAAGTCATACGGCAAAATTAATTAATCTTCAATTAATAATCACGTTGCTGAAGGAGGTGACGGAGCTCACATGATAAATGGTTCAAGAGTGACCGCACCATGGGAGTGAATTCCGCCCGTCGCGAGAGCGCCACGTGCTGGCTGTATTGTACTCGGCACTTGTTTGTCTATGCCGCTCGGCACGCGTATAACACAGCTCGCGCCTATCAGCAGTAAAACTGTAAAATAAATAACTTTCACATTCTCGTCCGTTCTATATGTAAATATTTTGTTGTAGAGGGTGCTTCAAAAAGTTCAAAAGACTTGAACAAATATCAAATTAATACGACCAATGCTTCGCGTATCATTATGAAATAGGTTTAAGACTTAAATTGTTGATTTAGTACTCTTCGCCATGACCTTTTTAGGGTCGATGTGGTCAATTTCAAACGCTTAAATATTTTTATGCCAAAAGGAATAATTTTCGGAGCTCAGGTATTTCATTTTAACTGTATTTAAAACGGAAGGGCAAACATTCATTTTCTTTTGTGTCAACAAATACCGGCAACCATTAAATATAAAATCTGTTTCTACATCTTCCATTTTGGATAAGGTTATGTTCCCTCTTGTACCCGTAAATCACATTAACTTCTCCATTCATATCTAAATGCAATAGTTAAATGGACATTTGTGTTTGTTTACAAATGATAATAAGAGGCGTCTGTCCTGTCAAAAATGGTATAAGGACAATTTCTGTCAAACTGTAAATGGCCAAGTTTACACAATTCCATCAGGACTTCGTGACTTTGATATAAGCTTTTTCAAACATATCATTACATTGTAATGATAATTTATTCATGCAGGGATAGGATACATCAAGATATTAACTCACGCATTTTTCTAAAATAGAAAAAAATATTTCCAATAGATATTCCTCATAAATATTTACTTTTCATGAGGAAATGAGAAATATTTCCATACTAGCCCCAGATGGAGCAGAAGATATGCAAATTCTTACTTCGCAGAGAAGTCAATTTATTAGCAATTACTTGAGAGTAGAATAAAAGCTCGTTTGATCATTTGGAAAATTTAACGACATTTCTTAATTAAGAAAAACAACCCATTTACATTTGTATGTTTGCATTAATTCCCGGCGTTTTTTGTGGTGGTTTAAAGCGTTATGTTAGTGTGGTACATTGAAAGAACTGGTAAAAGGGGTGACGCATTGTTATGGTTATCATAACAGGGATAAATCATAGGAAGTTTTGTGGGAATCATCATTAAATTTCAAGTTTTCCAACCCAAGATTTCCTTTTACCATTGTCCTTTTGCTTCCCCTTTCTTCAAACGAGGAGAATTGAAATGCATGAGACAATGTTACCGATTAATTGTTTCGGCTCCGCACGTGCGCGGTTCACAATAATCCGTTACGGTCCTTCGCGGAGATGGGAATTGATAAGAATGGATTAAAATCTTATCGAAGAAATTCTCTCTCACCAAGGGCAAAAAACTAACGGGGTAGTCCTGACAAAGCGATTCATACATCCTAAGAGAGAGAGAGAGAGAGGGGTTAATTAAAGACTATAGCTAAAAAATATAGAGGTAAATCAGAAGATATGGAGATTTTTTTTCTATAAATGAAAGATCAAATCGGGTTTAAATTAAGAAATTATAATCAGAATACATTGTACGTTACTTGCCGTTTAAGTATGTCATGGAAAAAATATCTCTCTTTTTTTACACGTAAAAAATAAGATGATTTGGGTGATGTATGAATGAAATAAATTTCTTGCTACAGAGGGAGATCGTTGACAATTTTTTTCTTTCCTTAGTCAGAACAAAAATTGGACACAAAAGGAATGACATAATGGATTTGTTGAAGAAGAGTTCATTGAAATTGAATTCCAAATCTTCGCTGAAGGCTGTATTAGAATATCTAAAAAACAAAAGAAAAGGAAATGCTTCAACCTTGCCGTGAAGTACCCAATTTCCAAAGTTACTGGTGGATCTTTTTTTGCGGTAGGGGTACGCACCTGCTACCACGTGACACGAGAAATTCACAAGGACCCGCTACTATTGATGGCTTAGCGCTGAATCTGATTGAGATAATTACATACTGCAGTGGGATGCTGGATTAAGTTCCTGAAGCGATCTTAGTCATCCCGCCAGCATTTTTCACTTTTCTGTGTCTGTAATACACCGTAATTACAAGAGGTGGGGCCACAGTTCAATACCGGAAAATCTTGGTCAAAATCCCAGAAACGTTTGAATCTGTGCAGCGGAGGGTTCAGCAGGAAAGAGGATGGAAACCATAAAATTACAAAGCATGTCATAAAGTAATTGTTTTTAATAATAAAATAGCTTGTGTTGGTCTAATTTGCTCGACATTAAATCTTATATGCTTTATAATTAATTACCCGTTTTGTTTCCTAAATCGCTGCTTCTCTGTCCATCCATGCGGCTATCTGCACGTGCGCTCCGCGGTCAAGAGACAGTTTCCGTATTTTCGCCATCTTAGGTTAACCGTTATCAAATGAAAACAAAAATGTACTTGATAAATGACTCTCAAAATCTAAATGTCTTAGGTACCGTGTCAGAGGATTTTTTTATGCATGTGTATATATTTGCATAAAGTACATGATGCAAACCAAACGATGACCCCATCATTCGAAAATCTGGGTATAATGTTCCGCATGTGTTTTATTCATTGATTGTCAATAGTCACGTTAATATATTTTATTTCAATATTATATGGGACATTTATGTGTTCATCACTGAACGAGCAATAGCATTGTACTTCTCAAACAGATGATTTATAAAGAAGAATGAAAACGCATTTGTCTTCCATGGATCACTGCGCATGTGCGACATATATCGCGAGCCAATTATATGCGAAGTTGATTGATCATTTATCTAGAAATTTTTTAATATTATTTTTACAAAATGTCGAGAGCAAAAAATGCATCAATCTTGTATCTGAACTCCCAAGTGAAAGAGGTCACTTTACGACTGATTAACTTGCCTCAAAGACTGTAATTTAGCCTTCACAATCTTTTTAAGTCCAAGATAAATGTATTTAATGCTCATGAATGTCTTTAGAAATGAACGTGATAAAAAAGAAGATGCACCCAGCCGAGGTTTCTCTGTGTGGTTTCAAGGTTTGCACAAATCCCTGCAAATATCTTCACCTTGCCCTAATTGAATTAGAATGGCTAGTGCTTTTATGTTGATATTAGAATGTTACAAAAACTTGTTAAACTATATCAGTACGGTCTACGTGCACATTTTACTTTATCTTGATTGGTAAACATGTCTTAATTTTATATGGTAGTTGTTGTTCAATGTAAAACTAATGAAATATTTTTTAACCCGGCCCCTCCCCACCCCACCTCCCTGAACACATACATATATATCACTATATATAAAAGAAAATTGACTTGTTCCTTGCGCCCACACATGCCCTCCTATTAACCCTGAATCATTCTAAAAACAAATTAAATATTCACAGACCAGTGGTCTTTTGCGGTTTTGTGTAATAGATATCATCGATATTTAACATGTGTTCTGTAACCCCCTTGACTCCGTAATACAGATTGGAAGGTGACAATGATCGGATTCGTAAGTCCAGAAAGCGCCAGGCATGCGCCAAAGTCCCATCTCTTAGTAGTCGGCTTGCTGCGTTTTCAATTATGTGGAAAGAAAGTGACGACTTTTGGCAGCTATTAGCACTAATGTAAAATATCCGTCCTCGGCTCCCCCCGTACCCATGACTCGGTTAAACGGGTCCTGGTGAAAATCTGTCTTCGATTTTGACTTTTAATGTGCCCTGATGGTTTAACAGGGTAGTGCAAACAAAAAATAGGATGGTCGGACTGGCGAAAACTAGACAGTTCGAAAGAGATGGGGAGGTGGTTTTGTTATAGAGTGTCCGTTCTTTGTTTGATTTCAGACGTTAATGCTATTTATCTCGATCCTTACAGATATTTAAGTATGAAGTTCAAATCAATCGGGGGTTGAAAGAAGGCAAAGGATTTCTAATTTTTAGAGGCATTGTTAAGGGTTCATGGTTAAATTAGACTTCTTATAAAAGCTATATTGTCAAAAAAAAAACTTTCAGTCTCTTTCTTAAACCGTGATACTGATTGTTTTCTAAAATAAATTAGTTCTTTAAGAGGATTCTTCTCTTAAAAAGGGGGAGGTTAAGACGCTGAATGTCTCGTGCATCATCGCATTCAATGAGCCGAGGATGCTGATGTAACATCCATTTGTAAATTAGCATACTATGTTTAAACTAAATTTTATGATTATAATGAAGATTCACAAATGATTTGGTTTTATGGTTTTTTTCCGTTTCTTTAATTACATTGAAATTGATGTGAGTAAACCTCGTCGTTTGCCCTTTTTCTATATTACTCTTTTATGAAACCGCAATAAAGTCATAACAATTTTAGGGAGAATTCCTCATAACGAATGATGATGATAATGAAATCCTGTAGAAATCTGCAATATCAATCAAAATATTTTCCGTAAATTTAAAGAGATTTCCACAGGAAGAATCTTTTTTTTCAGCCATCTGCAAAAAAAAAAAACGTTCATTTTCCCGCAATACTTTCTCTCTCCCGCGGAGAATAGCCCATCTGAAATAAGACAAACTTATTTAATTGGAAAATGGGAGAGATAATAAATTATTCCTCTTAATAAATTAGAACCTGACCTAATTACCTGTCAAATTTAAGCGTATCAGACCTCCAGTGGACTGTTAAATGGGGGGCCGGGCGTGATTAGGACCTTTACGCCATGTTAGTTCATGGCAGCGATTACTGAATTAGACGTAACGGACGAGCGTCTGATGATATTTTTGCTGCAGGCCGCAAATTATCGCCATCATCCAAACGTCTATGAACTCTATCCTGTCGCCAGAGGTAAAATACAAAGAATGAATTGCAATGAAATAAATTCATTTTTTAAATTAACTTTCCATAAAGAATGGGTTTGTTGATTTTTTTTTCCATTTAGAATGAAAACAAATTTGAAATGAATTTGCCAGAAAATTTTTCATTAAAGAAGAGAAAAAAAGAATAGAAAAGACTTTTTTAAATTATTAATTTCATTATTAATTAAAAGAAATCTATGTTATGAATGTAAAGCACTTGCGCATGCGAATAACGTATATCGAAACAAATGATAGACTTTTTTGGTACTTCATATTTTGAAAAGAAAAAGATAACCAAATATGGACAAATATAAATTATGGTTAACTTATAACTGTTTAAATTAAATGCGTCTTTTTAGTGTCACACTGCTCGGATTCCACAAGTTCCCGCTAAAAGTTAGGAGCACTATAACATTGCACAATACCCGCTTTTCTGCTTCATTTCCTAAAGTTAGAGTCGATTTTACGGACGACTGTCGGTCAGTGCCATTATACCGCCCCGTGTCGCGTGCGGCCTCGAGCGCTTAATAAGGAAAAAATCGAAACACCTTCGTGTTTACTTACCAACTGTTGAGGGCAAATATCAGGATTGGTTTAACCTGATAACAATCATTCCATTCTTTAATTTAAAAATATTTTTATTTCGAAAAGATTTAATTTTAATGCTTTGAGCCGGGCAGACCAAACTCTAATTGGGACTTGTAGAAATACACACATCTAATATGTAATGTGTTTGTTTTCTTTTATTCAAAGAAATAAGTTTGAAAAGAAAATATATTGAGAACCTTAACTTAATGCGTAAATTCAAAATGTATAACATGAATATTTCAGCAAGTCTGGTCAGTTTATTTCAAATTGACTACAATTCCAAAAGTTCTATTAACAAACATTAAAGATAAGAGAAATCAATTGTTTCTCCGTTATTTAGATAAATTGGAGACGTAAAGACGAACTCAGATTATTTATCCCCTTTCTTTGTTTAATTTGAAGGATTTGAATTCGTTGGCTCTTCCCTAAAAACACATTGAAACACAGCAAATATCCAAGAAAATTGACTCTCAATAAAACATATTGGATGGATGTGGGGATATACTGAGATTACTAATTCACGTTTAACGACCATGTTAAAGCTGAAGTAAAGGGTCTCCAGTAATCCGGGATTTGGGCGGCCGTTGGGAGGGATTTAGGGATTCCGGAATAGGAGTACGAAAATCCGGACAGGTGCTAGGTACAGCGGTTATGGCGTGAAAGAGGGACAAAAACAAAATATAAAAAATACATAAAGAAAATATGCCGTGGTTGATATTTAAACAAAAATATTATTTGAGATTAAATTTTGTTCTTGTTTTTCTTTTTTATTCTCAGATTCGATGAGAAAAAAAGTTTTTTAATAACACTTTGATGGTACATGTACCTGACTGCTCTTTTTTATGAAAGCTCAAACCAACCTGCAATATTACCACGCGCATTGTTAACATGTGCTAAACACTACATGTATCACAATAAAATGCACTGAAAATAAGGTATGTGTCCTGCCAAAGTTGCTTTTTGACATAACCTTCAAAACAATGACTTTTTAAGAGGTTTCATAAATGTCAAGGGATATATTAGAATTCTACTCATATAGAGAGTAAAAATGTTTGTAATTTTTGTAGACATCTTTACTGCTATGATTTTTCTCTACATAATTTGTTTCCGTTTATTAAAAATACCAACAACTATTCACCCTCTCTGTTTTTGTCGCAACAAAACATGATTATGACCGATTTATAATCTATTTGGAGAATTTGATGCTTCCATAAAACTGAAATGCCTTTGTGAGCTTGTTATCTGGCACACATAACAAAGAAATGTCCACCGACTTGGCAAAATTATGACCGGCATTGGTTCTTCGTCCGGTGCCCTGCTTTTATTCATTTTCCAGTGATTCAGTGCAAATACTCATAAATATAAAGACCATCCGGGATTTAGTGAGGGCAACTTTATATCATCTTGAGCACCAATGGTTTGTAGCATTAATTTCTGTGCAATGTCGATAATGACTTCAGATTAGATTGGAAAATAAACGATTATATGCATATGTTAATATTGAAAAAATAAAATGAGAGAGAGTGTAAATAAGTATTAAAAAAGACTTGAACTTTTTAATATGATAATCTTTTAAAAGCCAGACAAACCGTTTTATTTTCAAGTATTTTTTGTTGAATGAAATCTGATATAAATGTTTGTGTTTTTTTTTTCAAGTATACATTTTTCGGGGATGAAAAAAGTTGCTAAAAGCCAACATTTATTTATATTACCCCTTCCAACTGCTACATATAAATCTGCTTACCAACTGAGGTAGAAGGGTAACATAGTTTTAAAATTATCATAAATGCAAAAAGTTTATATTAATAACAAATCTTGTAAACCATAATATTTCATGCTATTATTCACAAATTATACAAAGAGACACACTATAGGTTCAAAGGGTCAGAAGTAAAGCTAGGTCATTTGGACCTATTATTACTTGGTGTTTTGAAGTTTACTAGTACATAGATTGGTTTTATAGTGGGTGCGCATTTTAGATTCTGATGTCATTCGACATTTTGAATAAAGAAAAAAAGAAACAAGTCTGTATTTAAATTATTTGAAAAACCGAGCTACAAACATCCGCATCCGTGAAGAGAGAAAGATAAAGAGTTCCCGTCAGTCAAACGTCAAACAGACCTCGATTCTACTCAAGCACTGGTCTGATAATCGATAATCATATTTCATAGATTAGTATAAATATATGATATTCAATATTCGTGTCAATAATTGTTTAAAGTCAATGACCCTAACTTAATACCGGGCTAAAGAAGCGCATTGCTGCAACAAAGGTGTTATATACTCTACACCGCCTTGAAGATTGACTGTCCAGCACGCGCGCCATGTAACCTGCACGTGCAATGATCGTCATAGCTACCGACTTGATTGACATTAAACGAGAAGACAAAACGTTTTCTCGTTAATTCTATTTTGCCAAACGACAAGATATTTTCCAAAGAACTAATCCTTAACCGGCTTTTAATACACGACACACGTAAGGGTCGCCCCAATCACGCCAAAATTACTGACATTTGGAGTCCTCAACAATCATGGCCACGTTACCTTTAGAAAACCCGATACTTCTGATCCGGGGAAAAGTCTCATTTTTTCTGCAGTGGATTGCGTCTATTACATGACTTTCACGTGAGTTTTTGGACAGTTACTGGTATTTTGTATAATAAATTACAATTACCACAGTTTATTTGACGGATCAAGAAATGCCGACCTCTGATTCGTTTGTTATCACTGAAAATTTGAGAAATCCGTAATAATGCTTAATCAGTGTAGAACTGAATTCTTAAAAAAATGAAACGGACCCCCTAAAACGATTCTCAGACAAATGGCGCGCGCCGAGCATTCGACACAGTCCGGTGTTAGTTGAACTATTCAGAATGATACAAAAAAGTTTGATTTACAAAATGACATGAATGATGTTAATGTTGCCATAACAATGTTTCCATTCGACAGAGTCGATTTCAGAATCTCAATAAATATTTCTCAGGTGCCACGTTAACTATAGTAGGCACCATTATCATCTTATTGACGGAATAATACGAATGATTTAAATCTATTCTTTTCGAAAATTTATTTCTCCTCTTGAAAAAGGGGGATTTGGACAGAATGGGGTTCCTTTGCCCCCATCATTTTCACTGTCCACCACTGAGTCTGAAAATTCAAACACCGCTGTATACCTGCTCGGCACGGGTCATTACGGAAACATTATAGTGACAGAGTTTAAATGAATTGTAGGACTGCCCTCCAACAATTAATACCTTGTATTACCGGAGTTATGGAGGGGGATTTGAAATGTTTCCGAGTTTTA
This sequence comes from Saccostrea cuccullata, assembly GCF_032062105.1. NCBI lineage: Eukaryota > Metazoa > Mollusca > Bivalvia > Ostreida > Ostreidae > Saccostrea > Saccostrea cuccullata. The sequence goes on along the minus strand of NW_026927640.1, from coordinate 121,742 downwards.
TTCAGATTAAGAATTATGTTGCATAGCAAATGATGACCTTCAAGGACAACATTGTTAGGATCTGTCGTCTGATGACATCGAGATTTAGGATTTGCTTAAATCAATGGTTACATGTACATTGCAATTGTAGAAATGTCCGAAGCACATTTAAAGTTGTGTATGATGAAGCACTATAGTGAAAGGCGTCAAAATTTCCCTCAAATACAAATGAAGCTTCTTTATAGTCATATAGTGCAAAATGTTAATTTAACATTCATACATACATAGGTGCGTACAAAAACATCCATTGTATCTTTAAAAACATGCACAAAGACTTACAGATATGTAATCTGTTGATAATTTTGGAATAGTTGTATTAATCCAGAATTGTATACTTAATAACTGAACTAAACTATTAGTCGGTATGATAGAATGATCATAGTCGAGTACTTCGAATATTCGTTGACATCCCAAAGGAATGGCTAACAGGGAAAATATGTGTATAGTTCGAAGCACTATTCGGACAATGTTGAAGAATATATTTTCAAAAATTTTACATTCCTCACAAAGCTTGGGACTAAATCATCATCGTGTACAACATATGTTATATTATATTACATGTGTTGTGAACGGTAATTTATGATATTTTTTATATATATATATATATATATATATATATATATATATATATATAAATATGCAAGCATGAACTTAAGCGCCGAGTTCTGTTTTTTTTTTCAATTTAAGCATCATCGAGTTTTTCAATCAATTGAGTAGCTGTAAAATATGTGTTTCTACATTTAGTGATGACTTTTGGTGATACAATTGTCACTATGCTCGTGTTAATTGCGTCTGTCGAATATTGAACTCAAATAACGAGATAGTCATCTTGGACTATTTCTTAGAAGTGATTGTAAATGCCAACTTTAACTTTATAATTTTTCTTTGTGTTTATGAAAATAATTCTCTCCGAACGTCGAACAAGAACTGATCGATGAAACACGCCCATGCGTTGTCCACAACGCTAATAAAGCTAAAGATTTTACACCAATATCCTTCTCACAATGGATAAATAAGGAGATTATTCTGTAAAGTCGTTTTAAGTGAAAATATTTTATTTCCCCATGCAGTTTTATAGTTGGGGAATCCTGAACGATTCCTTACGTCCGTCAGAACTTCCGATTGTTGTTTGTTTCGCCCGCACGTTATACAAAGCTTGGTCGTACCCTTCTTTTTTTTTATCGGGTTTATTAAATATGGCCTCTCTACCGGTGTATATGAATTATCAAAGTACGAAATAAAATGTTTTGATCGGGCTCTCCACTTCCTCTGAGATTTTTGACGTTCATAAAGCATAACCAGTAGAATTTAATCAAAAAGGATAGGAATATTTATACTCGATCAAATATAGGTTTTGTGAATATGCATGGTTTATGTTCCTTCCATGGGACGGGAAACGCCCCCTTCTCCCGCTCTGTACCCCCAAAGGTTCTTTGACAGTTTTTTAATATAGTTTTACAAAGTACTTTATTTCTCCGAGTGTGTTCACAAAATTGGGTTTTTTAATGTTCCGGTATTGAACTTTATTTGGTGGCAGACGATAGTTTCGTGCGAAGGAACCGGCAAGTTCTTTGATAAAGATACCAAATGATATTTAAGGTAAAATTTGAATGGAAAGATGATAAGATATAAGTTCAGTTAAGTTGAGTTTGCTGAGAAAATTGATGCGAAACATGTAGGTGTCCTTTCAAGCATAAGCAGAATTACGAATGCGAAACTTTCACACATGCTCAGTTGCAGAGGAAATTCAGCTGGAAATCAGCAGGACTTAGAAGATGGTGTTTGGAGGAAATCTGAATGACACCAGATCAACTGAGGAATTTCTATAAGGGCATGGACTGATCTACAAGGTGCTAGAAATTTTCCCCCCTCTCTCTCTCTCGGGACTGGGGTGTGCTGTGTGTGTGTGTGTGTAGGGGGGGGTATGGATGAAGCCATATAGTCTTTGGAAATCAAGCAAAAATCTTCAGAAGTGCATTTATATAAACAGAAATATAGGTTGCATGCTATATATTGAAATATTTTTGAGCTAAAGCTGTGGAATTAAAATGTGTACCAAATACTCATTTGTTTTCATTGCTATTAAATATGCATCTACCTCTCAACATATCTTTGGGTTTTTTAAAAAAAAACTTTCGTCAATCACCCATAACACTTTACAAAAGAGGGGAAAATATCAGATATCAGTTATACAATAAAGCTAAGATATAATGTATTTTGATAAGTCGTGTCTTTAGAAATATATATCAGATGGTAGTGAGCGGGGATGAATTTTTATAATTTACTGCAAACGAGAAATTCCCGTGTTTTTATAGGACACTCTAACATATACTACACTGTAGAATATGTGATACATATACTTTGTCTTTATCTTTAGGCAAAATGATATGACATCTTTAAGGTCAAGGTCATTACAGATGTTTGAAGTTTTGTATCAAAATGTCTTGATATTGATTGTAATGCTTTACTAAGTCACGGTTCTTCTGACTTTGATCAAAGGTCATTTCTCGAAGGTTTAGACAAAATCCTTCAGAAGTTGATGACACATTTAGGTGCATTCTGTGATATAATTCGTCACTTAGAAGATGAAACAATTTTGCTATAGTATTTCGTATCCGTAAAATCTTCCTAGTTTAGCAGATTTGATTGCAGTTCAGATTCTGGGATGTATGCAAAATCTGGATCGTGCTAATACAAGGTTTGATGGAGAAAACTTTATGTATAAGTATATATATGTATGCCTGTATATAGTCAGACAACCAAGGTGCCCTTTGGATCAAGATCTTTTCTATCATCTTAAACACGTGTACCCTTTTAATGAAATCAGGGGCTTTGGGTATCCTAAGGATAGCTCTATAGTACATGCATTTGAAACTGAGTTCATAAAACAACCAATGAAAGACTACAGCATCAAAGACAAACCAACAGCCATATCAAGCTACATAGATGTATAGCATCCTCTTTAGTGATATTTGAATGTGGGCCAATGTCTGTCGATCTAGCCAAGCAATCTATCTCCAGTTGCAGTGGTTTGCATTGGAAGCAAGATGGCTTTCCTGATATTTGAACGCTTTTCCGTAAACTGATGTCAAACAACAGTCCCAGGAAATGTCACCTTACATGGTTTATCGGTTAAAATAGAATTTAGGGTGAGAACTAATTACTAATAGCAGATTTGAGTTGATTCCTGCTCTAATTAAAACACCCAATTCCTGCAACCTTTTCCGGGATGCTTCAATGTCCGTTATGACAGGCACCTGACCCTTTCAAATTAGGATGTGAATATTATACGTTTTATTGGTAATGTAATTGAAGACAGATTTGCAGAAAAATTAAAAATCTCAATTATGAACATATGGCCAGTTGTGATGCAGCAGAGAGCGTTTTATCATCATCTGTTACGTAAGCAGGGGAAACTGTTGTGTGGTGACTAGAAGCTGGCTGCAACATATAGTTCATGATAGGATGGTGTGATTACAAGATAAGCCCGCGACAAAAACCAAATACTCCCAGGCTGAAATCTGAAAGCACTGCAGACCTCTGTCAGATGTGAGACGGTCCTCTTCAAGTTGCATTTAAGAGCAGATGGAAGAACCTATGCCAAAAAAGCAAACAGCGTATACCAGCAGGAAACACTCCAGAAAGTCCCACAGAACTTAGTTCAGCAATCAAACTGGTACCGCCGGCGTTATTGGCCGTCAATGGGGTTGGGAATGTAGTGATTTCACTGCCTCGCACGTGAATTTTCGACAAGAAACACAGCAGTCTTGATTTTATCACTACAGACCCTATGTTGATTCAATGTAAATAATTTGAACTCTCATTTTCAACACTTCAACAGAAAGTCTGGTGTAACACTGTTGTGCAAGTCTGGCATTATGTCATGAATAACAAGAACAATAATCTCCTATTTTAAAAACGGCAGGTGAAAAGCGACCAGAGAAAAAAAGATCCCAGAGAAAAAGGATTGATTAACGCCAGAGAAATGGGACCAATTAAATATAGCACTTGATAGACATGAAAAGATGTGTTTCATTAGATTCTGAGGAAAAAATCGAGTCTAGGACCAGGTGCTGGAGTCTGAATTGCGCCTCTCTGCATGTCGTGGTGCGATATTAGATGCAATGCTGCAGCCGGTTTTTTGATGAGATAAAAACTCATAATAAATTCTTAAAAGATCAAACCCATTAGGTTATTGAATTCACCGTGTCTGTCTTCATTAGCCAGGCACTAAAAATGTTAAACATCATCGACAATGAAATTAAACCATCACAAATAATTTCTCCAGTTTACCACCAGAAAGTGCATTTCTCTTTTTTTCAAATGTGCGCGCCATTGCAAATTAAACGCATGCGCATGATATCGATCGAGACCACTTCCAGTGCTGTCACTGAGAGCTGTAAAACTGCAGAAGAGAGTTGCTTTTTTCGCAATGATTTTGTGGCGTTGTTGATTATAATTGAGACATTTGTTGGCATAGTATGTATACATTGTTAAATCATTAAATGATTTGTCAATAAAATTGAATTTATTTAGTCCATATAATTAAACACATAAAGAGTTTACTAGTATTGCCATCTCATAGGAACACTCGTTCGGTTTGCAGATGCACTACACACGGCGTAAAACAAAGTGCAGACTTCGCCATATCCTTGTTACTCGTCAGATTTAAGTTTATACTTTACACTTTTATGCAAGGTAATTAATAAGGGCCATACTATGTATTGTTTTAATTTCTTGTCTTGGAGGTATTGATAACCCCGAGTTGGTTTACAAATTATATTTTTTAACAGATAAATAAGAATAGACGTTTAACAACAGACATAAATAAAAAAAAAAACGTTAACACCTGGATCTTCGTTTTTTCTGACATTCTGTAAACAAAGCGGTAAATCTTTTGCCAGAGGTGTGTTCTTTCATTTCTATTTTTTTTTTAGACGAAATGAGACGTCAAACACAACACAGTAATTTCATTCTTTCCAAAGAAATCTGAATGCTTCCTTGAATGAAGCCCATTTAAAAACGAATTAGGATAATAAACATATTACTGTCTCTCTGATTTTGAATATTACAGGTAATTTAAATGAACCCTATCATGCTCTTGCATTGTGGTGCAATGTTTTAATTTTTTAAGAAGGTTCTGCTTTGATAATGAAAAAAGAAATTATGAGAAAAGATTATTGACATCCACAACAAAATATATGCATGTTTTTTTAGTTTTGAGATACCGTAGATTTTTTTTTAAAGTTTTTTAAAAGCATTTACTTGTTTTGGGAAAAAATAAATGGAAATTTTGATCTATTGTAACAATATAAAAGATGTTAAAATGATCCTATCCATTAAGCACAGAAAACAATCGAAATAATAATGAAAAAAAAAAAACATTATGTGACCTGAATGAAAAATAATATGGATGTTACTTTAATTACAGTGACCAACATAGGAAAATTTAAGAATGCAATAAATAGATAAAAGATATATGAAAATAGCAATGTACATAAAAACTCACAACTCATATAAATATTGCTCTAAATGTAAAGAAACCTAGGAAAGAAAAGCAAATCATAAAGGGAATAGTAATAAGACTCATTATATCGATAGTTAAGAAAGTGTGATTTATTACATAAAAAATATATGTAAAGATATGCACATTTACTCCTAGTGTCATTTTCTTGTTATCGTATTTTCAGTCAGGTAAATTATGCGTGTTATGTTTTTATGTTAATCTTATGTATCTATTAATCCAACAAATAAAATAGAAATAATTAGAAGGAAAATAATCGTAAACGAAGCAAAATGTAAATAACAATAGTTTAATTTGTGACAAAATGATACCGAACAGTAACTTACAAAATTCATTATGACACTAATAATGAGATGAGAAATTATCCCTTTTTATACGAATGACTTTAGGCATCATATATAGGTAAAATATTTAGTTTTTTTTATAATCAGTATTTGTGTATCCAGATATTAAACTGAACATGCACATTGTTGGGAATTTTTAAATGTAAAAATTACTTTCTCTGTTTATTAAATAAATGGTGAGACATGCCAAGAATGAAACATCCGTTTAAAATAATTTGTATTCTTATGCCAACCTTTTCAAGAAAGAAATTGAATTTGCGTCTTTTTCCTTACACTTTCTCATATTTTTTCTACTCAGAATTATTTTTACGTCGGATTAAAAAAAACAAATGAAGAGCATTTTCTTCGCTATTGCTTGCATTTGACAATGTGGATGTCTCTCAAAATAGGAGTGTAAACCTTAAACCTGATTGATGTAAATCATTACAATCAATATTTATTCCACAACTTTATGCATCTAAAAGATTATTCTTTTTTAGATTATTAAGGTATACAGAAACCTGTTTAAGTCATTACCATCCCGATTTAAGACTCCGGTCCAATATCCACACGCGTCAGGTACAGGTAAATACACGCGACAAAGAAATTCATCAGCCCTACCAGGACGAAGAACTGCCTATCGTTATCAAGTGGGGGATTGGAGGCTTAGTTATCAAAGTTATGGACTTCTAGAAAAGTTTAATAAAATACTCAATCTTAAAAATGAACCTGTCCATGTCAAAACCATGAAAATTCCTGAAATCTGGATTGATTTTTTATGGGTAGGAATTAATGGTTTAGAATTAAAATTAGGAAGCTTCAAATTCTTGTTCTAAAACATAATTAAATGAGAAATGAAATATGATTAATTTGTTATTAAAAAAAAATAAAACGTTAATATTTTAAAATGAACAATGAAGTTTGGAGTGTCTGTTTGTTTTTAACAAAAAAAAAAAAAAAAAAAAAAATGACATAAGGCAAATAACTTTATTAAATTTGAGACCGTCAGTATCAATACGTTTTGTTAAATGTCGGTAAAGTAGTTTGATCTTTTCTATAACATGTGTTTTTAATTGAAAGTTTTTATATAAAATTGGCAAATAAATTTATTGTGTTTCGAAATTTGATTTCTTAAACAAACATTTGAATCAATTAACGCCAGTTTATTTAGCAATACAGTTTTCTTAAATGTAGTACCTCTTAAAGGATGAACATAACTGTAGTTTGATCTTTTCTATAACATGTGTTTTTAATTGAAAGTTTTTATTTAAAATTGTCTCCTTTTATAATACAATTAAGATTGTTATTATTTCGCACTTTCAACAAAACATGCTGGTTTACTACGTTTACTTTTTATCGCACACACGTGGTTTAGGTCAATTTACTTGTTATCCTTTTCTAGATTTCAAACTTTTATAAAGGTCAGCCAATGCTGTTATTACTTAACAATACGCATGGATTTTCAGCATTTACGGTTTTTAGGACAAGAAATGCACTTGAAGCTTGTATTCACCGATATCGATACTCGGGAAAATATACGTGTAGACCTAGCGAATTGCTGATCACCAAACACGCTACAAAACTTAAAACTAATGTATATCATGTAAATTTTATGAATTGTTTGTAACTGTATATAAATTTTACTGTGCTCTCGGAAATGGTACATATGTAGATCCGTGTCTAACTCAAATGCATAAAAAGATATCGGAAAGCAGTAAAATTTCAATGTTTCCAAAGTATTTTTGTTGTACTCACTCGTAACGAATTTCATTTAGCTGATTGGTCAGTTAGAAAGTATCGTATGAATTCATTATTACGTCAGAAAATCGGCTCGTTTATAATGGGAAAGGCGATTTTACCTTTCAGGTAATTTCAAAAAATACAGTTTGTGATACAGTTTTCTATGGGAATTGAATGTAAACATGCTACCCCTAAATAAAAGACCTATATCTTTCAAATCACGTTTCTTTTTTTGTTAAAAATAGTATTCTATAAAGGTACACATATCAGTGATTAGTTACATACAAAAATTTGACTTAAATTTAATTTTTTGTCACTAATCCTTTAATTTCACTAATCGTCGGTCCGCTGCTATTGAGGCGAAAATGATATCGAGATGTTTTGACAGTGAATCGGCTGGCCCTTTGATCGCGAGAGCGACGCGTGCGCACGTGGCCATAAGCTATAGGCCATTTTTGATTGGCTGCGGCAGTGCTAATTCCGCCCTTTAATTGAGGGCTCTCTTTGTCTGTCAATCATTGGTGAAGACTTGAGATGCTCTCAATTTTCCCGATTTGGATATAAAAATATCGCTCCTTTCCTATTTTGGTCAAATCGTTTCAGACTTTAAACCTACTGACTTGTGTCCGAAATCCATTAGTGCCTTATTAACTTTTTTCCCGTGATGTCAGCAGAATTTAGTAACGACATGGTTTATTCTCCAGTTGCGGGGACAAACTTCAGTTCCTCATCTTCATGTTCTTCCAGATCGTCTGCTTCCAGGGCTGGTTCCGTATCAGAGATAGATTTCTTAGATGCAGACTACAACGAAGTTTTTGTTAGCGAGAAATCGCCAGCAGTCAAGGAAACCCCAAAGCAGCCTGAGGAAAATACGACAACGAAACGCAAGCGCTACAACAAGTCCAGGAAAAGAGATCGAAGTCCAGCATTAATAGAAAAGCTCAAGAAAACCAGAAGATCCAAGGCTAATGATAGAGAGCGGAATAGAATGCATGGACTTAACGACGCACTGGAAAGACTCCGAAAAGTTCTCCCAGAAAGTGCAACAGGGGATAACAAACTGACCAAAATCGAAACCCTCAGGATGGCCTATAATTATATCTGGACTTTGTCTAAAACTCTGGAACTGTGGGAGAAAATTCCTGACCAAGAAGACAAAATGGACAACCAGATGAATGTTACACCTGCTTTGAAGCAAGAGGCTATCCCAGTTTCTTGTGCTATGAATGACAGACTTGCACCACGATACAATAGTTTTGTCACCTCAGCTAGTGAACAACTCTCGGTGAATGGACAGTTTGTTGAATACATGGCAAATAACGTGGAAGTGCTACCCCACGGACACAGTGTTCAGACTTCTAACAATGTCGTGTTCCATCCAGTGTTTTCGTCCTACCCCGCATCTCCGGACAGCACTTCCTGTGTTTCCCCGGTAACCTCGCCAATCTCCGTAATTTCCGAAGTTTCCCCGACACACACTTTACTTTCTGGACATGGTGTTTGGTCTCATTCTCTTTACAATGGACATATGCAAACAGTGACCGCAGAAGAATTTTCGGACACCTCTGAGGGTTATTCGTATGAAATGTTCCCTTGAACTTAAAAACTTATTCAAGAGCACAATGTGATAAAAGTTTTTTTTTAACTTATTGTATTTAAGATATATGCAACATTATATGAAATGCTATTTTTGAAATAATTGTATTTATAAAATCATTTTTTGTCTTGTTGTCAATGCATTTATTTAATTATTTCAGTCTGATAAATATTAAGCAAAATATAATTAGAATTGAGAAATCATGATAGGTTTACCGATTTTTATTTGAAAATTAAATAAGTACACGATTACGTATTGTCAGCGCTTATTTAATTTCAAATATATAAATCGGTAAATGATAATATTATAGAAAAATTTATTTACGGCACATGATCAAATTTACATGCCTTATTTGAATTATCAAAAGGACGTAATGTTGAGTTCGAAAGGAATAAAACAGTTTTTGAATTATCATGGCAGTTGATCAATAAACGATAAGTGCAGCAGGTTTTTATCACTCGCTGATGAACAAGGTAAAAAAAATATCTGACAAATTTGTTTGTACACAAAATGATATTCTATTGCGTCAAAATGTCCCGAGAATAAATAAGTACACGTGTTTGTACAGTACATAACTCGTTTTATTGACCCACCCCGCGATAAAGTTGTAGCAAAAGGTTTGATAACGATCTACCTCTCTCCGATGACACGATAAAATATTTGTAGTACAGGTACAACCAATGAATGGTATCCAAAGATGTCAAACAAACTGAGTGATTTTATATTAAATAAACGTTAAGGTGTCAGTTATCATGAATTTTACAAATATTCTTTATTTAAATGCGGGGTCAGGTTTGGTTTTTACCTGCAAATTTGTGGCGCAGTAACGACAAGGTGTGATATTTTCCAGCTACCTACAATGAAAGTTTTCAAAGCTGCGGCCGGACTCGTTAACATGTTTGTCGAGGTCCATTATCCCGCCATTGTATGCCATTTCTCTAACGGAACGACTATTTTCTCTAGTGATCAACTCGATCAATTAGATTGTGATTGAAAAATTGAAGGAAATCGAACTGTCAGCAGGCTCTTCTTCACCTCTCGATCCTTTGTTAAAAAGTAAAAAAAGAGAAAAGAGTGGTGCGTGATGTCCGAAGAAGATCTCAACAAAAATTGACCAATTCTACAACCCAAAGGGTGGCATCTTTGACTTGCTTCATTCTATAAAGCCGAAAACATTATTCCGAGAGTTAAATGATGTAATTTCCTTGTTCATACTAACCCAAAAAATAATTGAGAAGGCACTTTTAAATATATTTTGTTACCTTTCATTAAATTAAAAAATAGTATCATATATTATTTGATATTGAAATTTATATCATTTAATTAGTAAAAAATGAATGAAAAAGAGAGGCCAAGGAACAGAAATATACATGTATTGTAATATATTTTAAAAAATGAATATAAATATTTACTGCAGATTAATTTGATTCCGTTGGAATTGATCCTAAAAATGAACGCCTGTATTGGTTTGTAGCTGAAAAAAAATTAATGCCAGTTTTAAGAATATATAATATATACATGTATATCATGAAGTGAAAGTAGTTCTTTATACACACATAATAAACTCTAGTATTTTTACATATCTGTGTCAAATTTCACGAGTGTCTACTGATTCTGATGACATTTATTGACCTTAATATTTAACGAGATCATTCTAATAAACTGCTAAATACAGGAAGTCACTGACGCTATTTTTCTGTTACATAAGTAGATTATTCATGTATGGCATAATTAAGATGACTCAAATTTTATCAATAATTTTTTTAAATGAATAAAAGAAAATACGAAGACACATTATTTTTTTAAATAGAAAGAAGAAAAATGTTGTAAAGTAAGATCCAATAAATTCAGGACAAAGGTTATCAAATTATCCCTAACTTCAGTGCTAAAAAGGTGTTAGCGATCATCTTTAAAAAAAATCAAAGAAATGTCTAAATTACAGGGACCACTCGTCACAAAAGCTGCGGACTTTAACGTCAGCATATCACTGCAAAAAATACCGAGATTTCATGAAGAGGAGGCACGGAAAGAGAGTACGCAGGTCCCGAGTCACGATTGACGGAGAAAACGATCCCCTCCACAAAGCAAACTGATTTTGTGGTCTGATATCTAACACTGTTGAACACCCCCGTCCAATTGTTAGAGACGGTCACATCTGACCGTGTTCAAATACACCCTGGGGAACCTCACGGTGAATCCCGACCGGGCTGCGTTCAGGTTTCGTCTTCAATAACAGCGATGTGCCTTCAAAGTTTCCGTACCCTTTGGGAGTTTAGTTTTCAAAAACCCGTTAAAGCATCGAAAATGTGTTGATCTAGGAACTTAAAGTTTTACTACGAATCAATAATGATTAACATACACGCAGAGAGAGATAGAGAGAGAGAGAGCAAGGAGAAAGAGAAAAACACTTGAGATAAATGGTCACAGACAATGTGAGTGACATCATAAGCTGATGATCTTAACGTGTCCTAAACTAATTTGCCAAAAGGGCTCTTTCAGGTTTAATACAACAACACGCGACAGATACACGGCGCTAAGACTCTCCGCCACGTGCCTTAGATCCTGAATGAACTGTCTTATCGCGACTTAGCACGTGCCCTACTATAATGCATGTTAAGCTAATCGGAATCCCTTTTTTTTATTCTCTGACCAAATATTATGACAAAATTTATATAATCAAGTCTTCTTATGACTGCCAACTTCTTTTATAAAATGTATCCATCGAAGCAAAATTATTATTTCTCTATTCAAAGGGATTTTATTCTGCCTACCACCGGTTCAAAAGCGAATGGCCACCTGCCCTGGCCGATCCACAAGCAGCTAGGAATGTCGCAATTCTTAATTCTTTAATATTTTCACCCTTATTAAATTCTGTTTAATTCCAACTTTTTTACCCAGCAACCATCTCAAATCTTATTATTTTTTGTCAATCCAGCGATGTCATAATTTTTATGCCGGTCCCCCGTACCATCGCGCGCACGATATTTAGAATCTAATTATTCTCGCCATTTTGGAGACCATTGAAGAAATATTTCTCTTGATTTTATACGGGAAATCGATGAAATGCGTGATTCGTGGCAATGTTTCCAAGTTCTAGGGAACATTATTAAGAATACCCGAAGAATCAAAATAAAATTAATAACACACTCGTCCGAGATTGTCCTTTGAATTTTGCAAGACTGTCAAAACTATTAATAGATTTTTTACTCGCCTTTCAAACTTGCCTCTTGTTTAGTAACAAATATCTAAGAGATTATTAAAACCCAGAGGTCTTATGCACAATGCAGATTCTGCAGACAAATCATTAAATCTGTCCATCACCAAAAGTTTCAATAGCACGTGATTCATTTTCAATTCTCTGCACATGCATTTACATGTATTATAAAATTTTACAGCGATAGAATATGCATTTCTATGCATAATAAATGAATACGGTTTTTTGGTTCATATAAAGTTTCTACAATTACTGGCCATGGTATGATATTAATCTCGATCTTGAGACAGGAGTAATTTTACAACTGTCGATTTTTTTCATAGTCAAATTACATGTCAAAAATTCACCTCGAAATGTGAAATTGAATTGAACAAATTTGTGAAAGAAATTTTCGCATGAATACCATGGTTATACAAATTATCGATTGATTATTTTTGTTGAGTATAAATTAAAAAAAAATTCCTTAAAGAAAGAGAAAATTCCTTCTAACATTTGATGAAGTATACAATTACGGCTTCAACATGATTTCTTAATGAATGAAATTTATTTAAGATTTTGCTTAAATTCTAGGTCTGTACTAGCGAACGCACATTGATAAGGGGTATCCTGGTTGTACTGTACTAAAGTTAATAAATTAAAACAGGTAAATATACCGACTGATTTCTTCTGAGTAATCTGTGTTTTTTCTTCTTTATGCTTCTTCAGTTTCAAATATATTGTCCCGCTTTATATAGATAATTGTTTGATTCCCATGGGTCACCAGGTTAGGTACATGTATAGGTTAGGACCAGTGTAATTTGTAAATATCATTGAGCATAATTTATAACATGAAAAACACCTTGTTTAATGAAGCTGGTGACTATTTTCTTGTAAAAATCTTATCGGATACATAATACATATGCATATATTAAAGTCATAACACTGGGACGAAAGGGTCCTCTTCCCCAAGTTTGACAAATAAATAAAAAAGACAGTACCTTCATTGATTCCCTTCCTACTATTTTTTGATAAGAATAAATCACAAACCCTTCACGACAAACTGGATAAATTTACTGAATATTAATATTCCGGTTTTTTTTTCTATTAAGAATAAATGTATTGCTGCAAATAACCTTGCACACGGTCAAAGTAGTGCATTAATGAATTGTTGAAGGATTTTAATATTTAGTCCTCTTTTGCTGTGTTGTATTTCTCAGTATTGATTCCATATAATAATACGATGAATTAAGGTAATGATGGAATGATTTTACATTGTTTATTGTTAAACGTCGAGTCGACAAAGGAATGAGTGCCAACGTCACTTAGAAATACCCTATATCTTGTCTTCTTAAAATGTTAGCAGCAATAATATTATATTCTAATCGCTAATTTTAGCGTAACTTTTAAAATTTTAGCATATTTTTTAAACTTAGAGTACAACTATTAAAATTGTATTTTGTACTAAAATAAACGAACACCGTATTCTTGCGGTCCATCGTCCACTTTTACCCTTATTACTAGTTATAAAATTAAAATTTTCAGGATGCCTATTAATTTTGAAAAATATGTTTTAAAATAAATCAATATTGTCTAGAAATTAGAACCGAAAAATATAATTATCACAATCAAATACATGGTTTGAAATGTATAGGAAAGACAAATACTATTACCGGTAGTGCTTTTTGGAAATTTAATAAAAACATGAACAGATGTAACGTATAATTGAATACATATATTAAACAAATAGACTTCAACACAAATAACGGTAATAGGACTCAATCACAAACAACTTCAAACCACGCCGATCTCGGGGGTAGACTTCTCCATATCGACTAATTAGGAAGATTAATTAACCTCCAAATAGAATCTAACAACTTCTAGTCCCAAAGTCGTACGGGCAGTCGCAGAGGTCGGTTAATTGACTATTGGAAAAATGTTTGAACGTGCCGGTGTAGAAATTGGCCTTGTGGAGAAAAAAGATAATTTGACAATAAGAAATAAGAAATCCTCACCAGGGTTAACATGGTGTTGACCGCTTTTAACTTACTGAAAGAAGGCCGTGAATACAATGAATTAACGTGATAACTAGCGGACGATTCCGCCACCTGTGTCAATTGTTCATTGTTAGGACGACCAGTCTATTCTAAGAGGGATAACTCGCATTACGTGATACATCGTATACAACGGGTAACGCGGGGAGTCGCAAAAAAGTATGGGGGAGGCGTTTTCAGCGTATGGGGGAGTAGATTTTCACCGCTTCGGAGTCAGAAGAGATTTGGGTTACGTCTTCTTTCTTTATTGAAATTATCATGTTCTAAATTTTAAATTTCCCGGGTATATGCGGTAAGAGTAAATTCAAAATTTAGAACATGACAAAATAATTATCTCTAAGAACATCATCTACTGAGTCTGGTCCAACAACCCACCACTCTGTGTTCATGACACTGCAAAAAGGGGGGGGGGGTATCATATACTGAGGAACTGTATACAGTGTATATACATGTACTGAAGAAATATTTTTGTATATGTTCTTTTCAGTTAAGGTTTTATTAATTTTAACACGTGTATTAAAGCCAGATTATCCCAAATATACTCATTTAAAATAGTAAGTCGTTTGTGTGGGAAGATGTGTTACTTATAAATGAATTATTTAATTAAGAATGTTACCTGTGGACCAAATTGAGAGTACATGTATTTATTTACAAGTTAAACAATCAAAATATATAAAAGCCTCCTCCCCCAAAAAGCCAAGGGGCGGGACTGACGCGCCAAATATTTGCCTTTTCTAATTAAATAATGATTAATATTATTTAGAAATTTCCATGTTATAAAGCTGGTGGGTTTTTCCTTTTTACGGAGAGGCCTTCATTGTGAAAGTGAGGGTCCCAGATATTTTTGAATTTTTGTAATGTAAATAAATTATGTACTGAGTGGAGATCCTGTCGCCCGGCACCCGTGCTCCGATGATATATAATCCAGCTGTACATGTAAATTGCTCATTTTTTTCTGGGACTGATAAAACTACAGAAAAAAATTCTCTTGTCGAATCTGCAAATTAGAAAGGAATTAAACAAACATCGAATTATACGAATGAATAAAAAGTTATTGGCAGTTTAAAAAAACGAAAACATCCCCAAGTACATTTGATGTTATTTTGCGACTCCCCCATGCGTTGTGTTTTCCCAGAAACAACTCCTCCAATGTCTCCGGTTCAAATAAAATACAAAATATATCAACTCCTCCTACGTTACAATTACTGACTGAAGAGAAAATGTCTTAGTATTAAGAGCCAGTCCGCGAGAAAACCACGCAAAATTCAAAAAATCGTCCAAATGGAAGGTTGCAACTTGGGAATTTTAAGTGGCTTAAAATTTTCTACATAAAGGTAGAAGTCAGAATATCCACCAAAAATTGTCGAACCCTGCATCTATTTTTAGTAACAGCTCATTTGCATATTTGTCGAAAATCACACAAAATTTAATGGAAAATGTATACAAATTAATCAAGTAAAAAAGTTACCTTTTGTCATCAGTTTACTTTCAAAGTTTGTTTTATTTTCAAAGTCATGGTCCAATTAACACAATTAATGAGGAAAAACTTAATTCAAATGAATATTTTATTTTTTACACATCTATTTATAGATCCTAAATAAATGAGTATGATTTTTTAGCCATTTTTAGATGCTCATTTCTCTCGAGACCAAGGTTGAAATTAAATTAAATTAATTGTTACTTTAAGAATGATCTAAGGTCTACTCTGTATTAAAATATTGAGCTTGGGAAATAATATCTACATGTTGTAAATTAACTTTGAAATACCATATTTTGCTACAATTTCACATATTTTAAATAACAGACTTTTACCATATTTTTGGATTATTTCTATGATATCTAAATGAAAAAGAGAAGATTCTTCATCTAATATATTTTTTAGAAGAGGAATAACTGATTTGAATACTTCATATAACTTTCTTTTGCTTATTTTAGCCCCTTGTTACCAATTTGCTGGAGTTAAATTGTTATTTCCCCTTGTTGGAACTCTTTTGTATTATTGGGTAAAAAGTGACAGGTATGTCAATATGGAAAGAAGTCATGTATGATCATTTTTTCTTCACAAAGGGAGTTGTTGTGGAACATTATTGCACTATGAAAGAGGAAAAACTTATTTTAAAATATTTGAATGTAAGAAAGAAACAACAACTTAGTTTGAATAAACAAATAACAGGCCCAGAGGAAGCAATTTCAGTGTGGGGGAGGGGGGACAACCTACATAAGGAAGGTCCATACTTTTACGGATCCGGTTTTAATTTTACACACCAATATAAAATTCTGATTATCACTTATCTGTTGAAAAAATCTATTTGGATGATTGAAAATAATTTAGCAAGTATGTATTTGTTTATTTTAATGTAATTGAGCATTAAACATCGTTATCATGGAAATTTTAACACTTTGCACTCTTTCCGTAGGAACTGTATGTCATTTAGTAATACACAGACACAAAATTCTTAATTCCCTTTATGGACCTAATGCTTTTTAATTTTTGTTTAATTAAACTAACTTGAGATCTATTTTGATTGATTTTAAAGCCTATATATATCATCTTTTTACATTTAACTTTTTAAAAATTTTTGCCAAAAATGATTGAAAAATTGATATTTAAAATATGGGGGTATACGTGTTCAAAAGCCTGTTTTGTTAAATTTATCTGGTTGAACATAATGAACGATGTGTTTTTGTTAACCTTAGATATAATTCTTAATATTCTTAAAGAAAAAATGGCATCTAAACAATTTCGATTTTGAGAAATATTAAAAATTAAGAAATATTGAGATTTGTATTTGAAAGACGTGGGCAGATTCAACATCAATTTGTTAATTTTTTCCAGTAAAGATTTCAAATATTCTCTTGGCAAATGAATATTTTTGATTTTCATAAGTTTTAACATAAATTACATGTGATTTGGTGCATAGCTAAATGAAATAATTATGATATCTCACTTCTTTAAGATCAATTTTGGCTGTTGAAGTTTTAGAGGTTTGTACTCTGAGACATGTTGTATGAATATTCACCTGCAAAGATATGTCTTTTTTGGATTTTTGGTCAATTAAAGTATTCGAATTAAAAAAAATTAACGGTGTTGACAAAAAATTTTGAAAGTACGGACCTACCTTAAATAAACAAGAACAGTGAAGAACATTTTAATTCTTTTTATTCTTAGAGCTTTTTATAAACAATACTAACTAGTTCATCAATTATGATGATGTTTTCTGACCGTTTTCATCACCCATTTACCTGGTGATTTGAAATACCCGGACGTGATTCGCAGTACATTAAAAAGGTGATCCAAATATAACCCCCGTCAAGGTCGCTGTATCGAAGATAGACTCGTTCTATAAAGTAAATCTGATTTTTCACTAAATTGGCTTTTCTTTGATACCAAACAACCATGTGAAAAGTTTTTAATAAAATCATCTGCAGTCAAAATGTAAAAGGTGATTCGGAATACCCTAAATGACTGTTCATTCAAATTGTGGGAGGGGGGGGGGTATCAACTTCTGTCGAGTGTATCTAGTACCCAATCGTTTAACCCCATCCACATCCCCACAATTTACATACTAATATTGAAATGGATAAAATAATGAAAAATTATAAGGGTTCTGGAGGGGTGTTGCTAAAACGAGGAACGGAAAACGGAAAGGAAAACATTTTTTTTTATAGATTAAATCACCTTAAATACACAAATTTATAAACAATAGGCTATATATTTTATAAATTCAATCCCCCATTTAATTCAAGTTGATTTATTCATAATCATTAAATCTCTTATGCACGAAAATCGAAGTCATAGCAGTGACGTAGAAACGATTTAGAAAGGGTTGGGGGGGGGTTAAAATTAAACTTACCTGAAAAGAATTTGCCAAGTGAAAAAAGAAGACAATTGTTTGATTCGGGAGGTGGGATAAGAGTAAACTCCAGCATCATTTTCTTAAACTTCTTTATGGAGTTTTTTGTAATACATCTCCTGTCAGTATTTTTATAAGATTGTACCAATTTAAAATTGGCAGAAAGCAAACAACTTACTGAAGGCTCAAATTTTATATGTTCAAGTCTCAAAATTTATATGAATGATACTGAAATAGAGTCCGTTTGAATTTAAATACTTGTAATTTCCCTTTTATTAATTAAAAGAAACTAACTTACAAAATGTAAGGAACATACATATTCATATGATTGTTGAAAAAAAAATTACAAGTAAGCCAATGCAATTTATTATGTTTTTTTTTTTCATTTCTAAACAATTGGCAAAATGCTAATCCTCATATAAGGGGTAGTTTCTGACAATTTAGTTTTATTTAATTTTAATTTTAATATTTTTCAATCTTAATTATCATTTCAAAGAAAATTGTTACATGTTTCAATATCTAACAACAATTGCTTATAATTTAAAGTACTATATTTGACTTTGTAACCCATTTGAATTTGAGCAATTTTTTTTGAAAATTGGCAATTTGTAAATCCCCATATCTCAATTATTTATTATTCCCCAAGCTCAATATTTTGCAAAGATAATGTTTAGAGTTATATTTGTACAATAAAATCAAAAAAATTAATTTCAAAGATTGGTTCTTGGAAGATTTGGGGCATTAAATTTGTAATACTTTTGGCAATTCTTGAAAATTGGCATCATGCCAATTTTCAAGAGTTGTCTGCCCTTTGATATATTGCGTATTTGATTATGATAAATGTCAATTTTGAAAGAACATAGTCTTATGTTACTTAAAAATACCTTAATGAAAATGCAAGTTTGATTTTGAGTAAAATAAATCAAATGTGAATTTTACCATTTTTCTTGAATTTTTTAAGTGCATTTGCACTTAAATGTGCAAAAAGAGGTGGCGCTGCCTACGGCTGCCGTGTTGAATGATGGGAATTTTTTTGGTCATTTTTTCATAACATATTATAAAGTCTAACTACCCATCAAATTTCATTAAGATATGACAACCTTCGATTTGGACAGTTCTGCATGGTTTTCTCGCGGACTGACTCTTAATTTTTAGAAAGTCTAGTCAAGTTTTAATTATAGTATTTAAAAGATAAACATTTGCTTTTGCTGTTTTAACGGTCAGAAGCCCTATGCAAGTTGTAGATTGTGCAAACCATGCATGTTTAGACCACTAGAACACCATAAATTTAAAATCTGTCGAATAGATTCGAAGTGTTTGAGAATACTAGACGAATATGACTCTCGGACAAAGACATAGCTTAACTATTGCTGTTCTCCGTGGAGTGTTTGTTTTTGGCAAAATACATCTTACAAATACCGAAAAAAGACGTGACCTATACATCCTTCCTGACTCCGAATAGGTGAAAATCTACTCCCCGATACGCTAAAAACGCCTCCCCATACTTTATAGCAACTCCCCCGCATTACCCGTTGTATATCGTGATAGGGAAATTCATTTCAAATCATTCCTCTCTTAAAATTTTGAGTATTTTAAAGTATTCCGATCCCCAGGTTCCAAAAATCAAGCAATGACTAATTGAAAATGCTCACAAAAATGTCTGAATTCTTTTAAAGTAACGTGTTTTTACCCACGATAATACTTCAAACTTAATCTTTAGTAAATCTCAAATAAATTTAAGAAATGCGAATAAAAACACCTACTATGCATTTTCTAATTCAAATTTGAAAACAAACACATTTTAGAAATAAATTTCCTAGGTATCCAGGCTTTTGCAGAAATCACACAATATTTATACATACATGTATACTTAAGGTACTTTCGTTTCTTCTATTAACTTCAAGCATTGTACAATGCATAGTGTATAAAATTTTTCTTATCATTGCAATACACCATTAATCGCTTTTCATTTCTTATTATGTATCTTATTTTAGTCTACTTGTGTGCCAAGTTATAATAAAATAAGACCAAAACTGTAGGAGTAGTATCATTTTGAATTTATTTCATAGAAATTTCTAGCATATTGAAAATATTTCTTATTAATATCTTTTTTTAGTAAACAAGGCAACACAAAAACCGATTAACAGAATTATGTATCTTAGTGTAGTCTACTTGTGTGCCAAGTTATATTGAAATCAGACTAAAACTGAAGGAGGAGTCGCATTTTGAATGTATTTGTTATGAATTTCTATTTTTCGTAACCATGGCAACACCGTTCATCGAAATAAAAAACTGATACACAGACTTATGTATCTTAGTGTAGTCTACTTGTTTGCCAAGTAATATTGAAATCAAACCAAAACTCTACGAGGAGTAGCATTTTGAAAAATTTGATAAAGACAGACCGATAGACAAACAGGCAGGTGGATGCATTACTATTGCATTAGCTCTTCTGGTCTCTGACCAGTAGAGCTAAAAATGTACATTTGCTATAATTTGCAATAGAGCAGGGAATGGCAAGATCAACCATAATTACGTCTGGTGCCCCCCTCCTCCCACACGCGAGAAAAGAAACGAACCATGCAGAGGGGAAATGAATTTTTATTGACAATATCGGAAACCATTACAAACGCATTAGACGTCACAGAGGAACTTTTTCACCAGAACACCATTAGATACATTTACATCAAGAGCTTCATCCCCACAAAATACCACCATATGTCGAGTGGTCAAGCTGGCTATCTCCAAAAATCACACAAATTCAACTACAATTAATAAAGATCTTTATTTTAAAAATAATTATAGCGAAGATTTCACACAAACTACAGCATTCTGATCCACGTACTCTTCATCATTATTAAACAGTTAAAACAAGAGATGTTTGTAAAACTCTTATGCCCCTCCCCCAAACTGGAATTTTTCAAAGTCCAAGGGGCATAAAATCTGTCAAGAATGGTGCAATCACCAAAACAGAACTTGATCTAGATATTCATCTGATAACTCTGTATGCTAAATTTCATTTCATTATGTGCAACCTCTGCGGACAAATGAACGGAAACTGCAAATAACTGGAATTTTTCCAAGTCCAAAAGGGCATAGCTCTGTCAAAAATGGCGAGATCGTACCCAAAACAGAACATGACCTAGATATTTAGTTGAGAAACCTGTATGCTCAATTTCATATCCTTATGTGCAACGGCTGTGAAGAAAATGAACGGAAACTAAGTGGACCGACAGACCGACCGACAGGCAGCAGCAAAGCTATATCCCCTCCCTTCTTCAAGGGGAGGGGGCATTGGTAACCAATAATCAAATAATTGACCTATTAGCCCCGGGTATATATTTCATCAATCAATTTCAATGCTAAACATGTTCTCAGATCAAAGATAATCTTTTCATCATCACATCATCATGATCCTTGCTAGGAATGAAATCATTAGGGTTGCCATTTCGTATAATGAGCTAATGAAGGATATGGAGATAGCGAACAGTATTCAATATCAAAGTCCATAAAACAATACGAAATAGGAACAGAGCAAACAAGGACCTCCAAAACATCAGAGATGGAATCAGGTGTCATGGAGGAGTGAGCATCCCCTGCCGACCGGACACACCCGCAGTGTGCTCTTTGTCATGATCGGGAAATAATGGAAAAATCCGTCAATTCAGTGTATAAATAATTGACTTACAATTAGTATGAAAAACGGCAGTCAGCATTTGACTCAATGATAAATTTTATTTGCTGACAATGTCATTGCATCGACCATAGAACTCACGAAATCATGACTTTAAACGAGGTTATTATACCTCTACTGATTTTTTTTCCTATATTAAAGTAAGGCAGTAAAATGTAAATAATTCCCTACAAATCTCAGTGAATGGACCAATTCCCCGTGCTTTAGTTAAATGAGCTAATCCCTGCTTCGGAAGCTAATTCCCCGGTTATCCGTGGTTCTCTAGATTTTACTTTTGTATCGGTCTAATATGTTAATGGACTATTTTCCCGTGCGTTAGTCTTGAAGCTAATTCCCCGCCATTCGTAATCCTCTATTTGTATCGGTATATATAATAAAACAGTTAAAAAGTATTTCATTGAGGGAGTTAGCAAGACTCCAGTTCCCCAAGACTAGGACTATTTCCCGAGGCGCAGCTCCCTCAATGATATACTTTAACTATATACTAACACGATGTTTCTTGGATAGATTTATCTGTCATCTGTCCATCATCAGTGAATCTTGATCCTTCCGGGCTTTAGTTCTGGAACCTTTCGCTATGTCTCTATCTCTGCGATCCCCTCAGCTTATAGTGCATGTACTCAACTTCCAGTACCAGTATCCTTGATACGAAAGCCCAGAAGGCTCATTCGAGATTCAAGTTTCGAAATACGAGATTCAAAATTCGAAATTCGAGTTTCGAGACGAGATTCAAGATCCAGATTAACCAATCAAAAGGCTCATTCGAGATTCGAGGTTCGAGATTCGAGTTTCGAGATTCAAAATCCAGATTAACCAATCAAATGCGGGTTCAACATTGATTACTCCCCTTTATTATGTTTTATCTATCAATAAATCGTTTAATATATTTATAGCAAATGAGTCATTTGAATAAATTACAATGCAAGAAAGAGTGTTATATATATTAGAAAGAAAGTTAAATAATCATTTGATTTTTGATCAGCAAGATATACTTCAATTTATATTATGACTTCTTAAATATTAAATAGAATACATAATCAGGAATATATATATTTTTGCATTGTCTACTATATATAAAGGATTGTTGACATAATAATTATGGAAAGCCAACGGGTTCAAAATTCCAACTCTGTAATCCTTAAAATGTACAGTTGTAAACCTGAATTTGTAAATTGTAAATCTTAATTTCATAATTTGTCAAATGGTCTTTCATAATTTGTTAATTGTAAATTATCCAACATAAATTTAAAAGTGTAAAAATGTAAATGCAAGTTATGTCAATGATGACGTATAATTCGTAGACTTGCGATTTGTCAACTTATGAAATGTACTTTCGTGATTCGTAAATTATGCAAGGTTGCATATTAAGACGAAAGAGGGCGCTATAAGGGTGGCGAGTCATTTCGCTCCAAAGCTAAAAAGATCCTTTACCAACTGAGTTTTGTGGTATGCATGCATAGCATGCCTTCAAGTGGTCTCTTAAGCTGTTTATAAATAAGATTTAAGTTTAATACAGAAAAGATCGGGGATCTAAACACACAAAACTTTTCTCGTATATACCGGTACAGAAAGCAGGCGCGGATCTCGGGAATTTTTTCCAAAGGGGGACGAGGTGCACCTTAGTCAAAATATTCCAAACCAAAAATTCTGCGACAAGCAAAAAAAAAAAAATAATAATAATAACTGATTTCGTGTTTGTGGTTGTGGTTTGCGTGTGTTTGTGTGTGTGTGTGGGGGGGGGGGGGGGGGGGTCCAAAGTCATTTCTATGTGCTTCAGTTTATACAATTAACTGTACATTTTGAGGGAGGGGGTCCGGATTCCCAACCCCCTTTTAAATCAGCACACGGAGAGATGCCAAGGGAATAGAACCCGAAAGTTTTTTTTTCAGTATTATAAAGAGGCGTAAAGACTTGCCGCGTTGTATTGGAGGGGGGGGGTCTCCCTTCCCGCTTTTTCTCGAACATGTTTTACTGTAATTTAGTATCAAAACCCATTATAACTTATGGATCGAATTGTCTTGTGAAAAAGTAAGAACCATATACCACACCCCCCAGGATTTTCAGATAAACGTGTCAATTATTTTTCGGCGCCCCTTTCAAAAACGTTGCTACATGCACGAATGCTAGATTTTTCACGTGTTCTGTTTTTGTGTGATCGTAGGGCCCAAGGCACAGAAGCCTTAATTTTTTTTCTGAACTTCATTTTGTTTCATGATGATGCATGAAATAAACTATATGTAACCCAACAAAACTGAGATGTTCCATGCCGTCTGGAATGTCTCCGGTTCTATAAAATCATCTGATTAATGTATACAAACTCCATGAGTGGTGCAAAGAGAAGGACCCTCCCTTCCTATAGTGTGTTAGTCTTAAATCTGACGAAACATTATAAAATATATTAATGATTATTTATAAACACAAAAATAGTCATCCGTTTGGAAGAAAAAGAAAAAATAAGTACTTAATATATGATCACTTCAAATAATTTTTAATCTAAATTTTCCGTATATACAAACTAACGTGTACTTTACAAAGACATGAATGGGTCTAGCTGTCAATACATGTATATTTTCAAAATGAGGGGAAACTTCATGCCCACTAAAAAAATTAATCCAAAGGCAAAAAAAAAAAAAAATCGTGTGTGTGTGCGGGGGGGGGGGGGTAATGGACAATTCTTGTTGATAAGCTGTTTAAAATATATTTATATGACTCTTCTACCTTTTAACGAGAGGTCCATAACTCCTGAAAGGGTGTCTGAGGTTATTTCTTGATTGTTTGTTACTTTATAAAATTCATTAATGAAAATCTGAGGGGGTCGATCCTGTCCTCTATAACCCGGCTCCAACCCCCTCCTACCGAATCTGCCAGTAACACTACAGGAAAGGCTTTTTGAAAAAATAATGTTAAACTCGAAAATTATTCAGGATTGTTGGGAGGTTTTACTAGAGTATACCCCTGTTAATACATTTTTATTTACAATGTCTTAAAGACAGACATGAAATTAATTTATAAACATTTCATCAGTCTTCCTTTACATTTTTGCCTGGTAGGACGCATTCATCATCATCGTCGTCCTTTACACCCTGTGGTTTGTAGGGCAGCAACAAACTCCTTCCACTCTTGTCCGTCCTGGGCCATCGTCTCAAGCCACGGTCCAGAATCCGCATATATATATAGCTCCCTCGGGAGAGGATCGTACATTTTGGCCGTGGTTTGCGACGATGATCCTGGGCCAGTCGCATCAATAATCCTCAGGTCTGGTGCATTGCTGGACGCATTGGTGAAGTGATTAAATTGTTAAGCAACGAATAAACCTGCCACCCCTATAGCGCCCCCTTCCGTCTTAATAATGCAACCTTGCATAATTGACAAATCACGAAAGTACAATTTACATTTCACAAGTTGACAAATCGTAAGTCTACGAATTACACGAGAGCATCGGCAAAACTTGCATTTACATTTTTACATTTGTCAAATTAAGCATGGATAGTTACAACTAACAAATTGTGAAAAAAACAATTAACAGATTATGAAATTAAGATTTACAATTTACAACTTCAGATCTACCTGTGTACATTTTAAGAATTACAGAGTTGGAATTTTGAACCCGTTGGCTTTCCATAAATAATAAAGTTATAAATAGTGACTAAAGATTAACAAAATCCTTGTAGCCTTGATAAATAAAAACCGAGTATATTTTAGTCTTTGACCATAACGCTATTATTTAGACTAATCTACTGTTTGATATCAGATAAAATGAATGCTGCATTTATTCTAATTCATATTTGCAATCTGTATTGTATATATAATTGTTAATTAGTTCAAGAAATCAAAGCCTTAGATGAACATAAGTAATTGAAAACTTTATTTTAATGTATTCCCTCTATTAGGAAAACGAGCGCGGTTTTTATTTATCAAGGCTACATTGCCTTTCAAAGTTTTAAAGTAACATTTTCAGTGTCGGGAAAAATTGGCAGGTGTTGCCGGTAGGGGTGGGGATTTTGTTAATCTTTAGACACTATTTATAACTGTATTATTATGTCAGCAACCCTTTATATACAGTAGACAATGCAAAAATATATATATTCCTGATATATGTATTCTATTTAATATTTAAGAAGTCATAATATAAATTGAAGTATATCTTGCTGATCAAAAATTAAATGATTATTTAACTTTCCTTCTAATATATATAACACTCTTTCTTGTATTGTAATTTAATCAAATGACTCGTTTATTATAAATATATTAAACGATTTATTGATAGATAAAACATAATAAAGGGAAGTAATCAATGTTGAACCCGTATTTGATTAGTTAATCTGGATTTTGAATCTCGAAACTCGAATTTCGAATCTCGTATTTCGAAACTCGAATCTCGAATGAGCCTTTTGATTGGTAAATCTGGATCTTGAATCTCGAAACTCGAATTTCGAATCTCGAATTTTGAATCTCGTATTTCGAAACTTGAATCTCGAATGAGCCTTCTGGGCTTTCGTACCTTGACGATATAATGATGCATATTTTTTTATAAGTAACATGTTTCACTACATATGTTTTGCAATACCATCATGTTTAGCAATTCATTCTCAATACATGTATAAAAATAATAAAACAAAAAAGTACTAAGTGTAATAGTTACCAGTCAACCAAAGTCAAAACAAATTATTGACAACATAGCACACCTTACTTTCAACTTCCGGTCATTCACTTCCGCCCAGAAATTTAAACCATACAAAAACATATATATAATTACATAATTTTTTTTATTTT
Source organism: Saccostrea cuccullata (assembly GCF_032062105.1). Lineage (NCBI taxonomy): Eukaryota > Metazoa > Mollusca > Bivalvia > Ostreida > Ostreidae > Saccostrea > Saccostrea cuccullata. Next base: position 94,954 of record NW_026927640.1, on the reverse strand, counting down.
ATGTCTATTACTTGATAGGATGTATATCTATGTTCTGAAACCAAGTTTTGAATGCTTGAGCCCATTTAGTGCCGAGTATAGAACTACCTTAATGTATGGTTTAAATTTTTGGGCGGAAGTGAATGACATTAAAGTTGCAGCTCATACTGCTTTAAGAGCTCCATCTTTTAACAAGAACATCTGGCCCAAGGGGACAATGCAATCAAAATTCTGAAAGAAGCACTTCTGCTCAATAATAACTATATATTTAGTTTCTTTGCCTTATAACCTACAGCAAAAAGAATGTTTTCAATAAAACATTTCTTTTACATTATTTAATAAATACTGACCCTTTATCCAGAACTCCCGACCCTGAATTTCACAGTTTTGGAAGATGCATCGTTGCTTATCATAGCCACGAACCTAATTTGTTTAAATAAAATCAATACATAACTGATCACTAGATGAAATATATACGAGGGCTGTTCAATAAATAATGTCCTCGGTGCTCGGAAAGAAGCAAAAGACGCTTTTCAATGATTTAGTCTTAATGATTTAACTTAATATTCTACTGTAATTAAAACACATGTCCGTAACATTTTTATCCAATTTCTGATTGTTTTTAGAACTCATTTTTGGGTATGTCCCTTAGTATACTGGAAAATGGCAGATCCTATGATTTCCTGGACTTGTTTCTTCCTTCTAAAAGGTGTTTTTTTTTTTCAGTTTGGAAATAGAAACAAGTCAAAAGGTCAAAGATCTGGCGAATATTGTTAAATTAATGTGAAAAAACATTAACTTTCTGTTTATCCCCAAAACTCCTTTACTCTCCAGGGCGTGCGGATTTGGACGCTGTAACGAAGAAATTTAATGTAGTGGATTCCTGATTCTGGGTCCTTCCTCTAATAAACCTTTCGATTTTTTGGCAAAAAACTGCTTTCTAGACTCCTCCAGAAATGAAATTAAACTGTCTCCCCAAATACGAATTTGAACAACAATACCACTAATATTTAAGAAAATTGCATATAAATCTGTCTTCGTGCTCTTGCAATTCTTTGCTCTTGTCAGATCTTCGCTGTTTTTGTAAAGTATATCTTATGGTAAATGGTTTTGAGGGTTTTAAGCAATAGATTCAAGTTTGAATTTCAAACAAACGTGGATAACTACAATTACTGATATTTTAAAATAATTGTTAAGACATGCGTACACGCTGTCGTTTTCACTCATTTATCAAAATAGAGGGTGACCTTTGAGTACTAAGCTTTTTTACCGTCAAACGTTTCTTAAAAACTATGAACTACTCCCGAAATGATGTCTATCAAATTTGCTATGTGTCGTCAATCATAAATTATCAAATACTATTTATTGTTTGGCAAACAGCTTATAAGTTGTTATAATTTTTTGTTATGGACGGTAACCATTTTTGATGCCCATTATATAAATTTTTATCATTGGAATCCACCTGCTCATTTGTCTATAAAACAGGCATTGGTTGCTGTAAATCTCACATATTTCAGTGAATATTTTGGATTTTTAACAAGTTTTACAACAGCTTTAATGAACCTTTTATTTGCACTCTAGTTTACTGATTCTTTACCAATCATTTATAATGCAGTGTCTCGAACAGCCCTTGTTTCTAGCTTCTCACAATGAAACTATGTGATATAAAGTGTTCTCATAAACTGTTATTCATTAAATTCATTAAAGATTCAATAATGAGAGAAAGTCAAGCTTAATGTTTTATGATATCTGTATTGTATGTCATACAGTTCAAGACATTATTTATTGCACAGGCCTCGTAGCCCCGTTCTAGCACCAGAACCTTTGACCACACGAACGACAAAAAATTAATAGCAATACGTCACGACTCAGGTGACCTGAAAGTTTTTATTAAAAAAAGCTAATTGGAAATTAGTAGCTTATTTATATTTAAAACTCCTATTTCCTATCTATTACAAGTAAACCAATACGGCATCTGAATCTTTTCCGATGTATAATATACAACTAAATATTTTATGAGTGTCTGACATAAAACAAGTTGTTTGGCGCCTGTTTAATACTGTATTGTAAGTACTGTACGATCTAGTTAGCAAAAGATCACAATTTTATTCCACACGTAAAGCTGTATATCATGTTAAGTGTTTTACTTGAAATTACCTACACACATAGGGTCTTGTTGTTCACAATATAAGGGATGTCATGCAGAATTGTACTATAAAGCGAGTAAACTTTATTGTAGAATTTTACCCCCAAGGAAAATTTATTACCGATGCGACCACATTTGCAGGTCCTGAATCCATAATAATACTCCTACATTCATCGAAACCCTGGACCAGAATAAAATATTTTGAAAAGACGGAGCAAGTTCACAAAATAATTATTCTCACTTTTTATGCTCCCGTAAACGAGGTTTCGTGGGTATACAATTCTTGTCCTGTCTGTATCTCTCTCTGTTTGTCCGCAAAAACTTTATTCTTCACATAACTTTTAAGTGGCTGGGCTATGGCTTTCATATTTCACAGTGGTATTCCTTGTGACATGATCTTTCTTTGGATACCACCAAATCTGACCTCCTGACCTTGAAATTTGACCTTCCCTTTAAAAAACAAATTTTAACCTTGATTATAACTTTAGAACAGTTTTAGCTGTCTTTCATTCTTCACATGTGTATTCATTGTGACAAGACCTTTCAGTAGATAGAAACATTTTCTTTACCTTTTGACCTTGACCTTAGAGTTTGACCCACTTTTTTTAAAACATAAAACGCGGCCATAATTTTTGAACAGTGTGAACTAGGGCTCTCATATTTCTTGAAACAAGACCTTCCTTTGGGTACCAACAATTTTGACCTTGACCTTGGAGGTATGTCCAATACACGATGTTTTATCGATATTCTCGACATCGCTGTAAATTAAAATACCAGTCCGCCTTATTTAAACACCCTATATTCAACTAACATTTAAGCATTGAATTCATATTTTGGGATGTCTTCGGTCCTATAACACACCTGGCCGTGCCGACAAATTGAAAACTGGTTTGATAATTTGTCGGCATGGCCAGGTGTATTATAGGACCGAAGACATCCCAAAACATCAATTCAATGCTTATATTTACATTCTCTTATTTTTCCTCTCCATAATTGCTTATTTCGGTAAACTTTAATGTGAATTTAGCGCCCTTCAAAACTGGTGTGCTTTATAGACGTAGGAGCCGTTTGTGACGTTTTTGACGTCGCAAAGTTAAATAACGCAAACGAACATTGCGAGGATAAAAGTGACAAATTAATTTTAAACGCATATTTCTTGTACTTTTACGTTAATTTAACAGGGTTACAGTTCTTTATTAAATTGTGTCAAAACAATGTACATTTTGGTGTTCCTAGACTATTGAAAATGCATACAGTTCCTACTATGTATTCTAACGCACGGTGACAAGGTTTCACATGTGTTATAGAGATTTGAACGTCGTTGATTTCTTATGGATTTCATAAAGAAAATTACACTGAATGTAAATATTATTAATTGTTATACCACTACTAAACAGTCCCTATATATTTTCTTACTTTAAAAAGTCCAACAGTTCGACTATTTTCCCCGACTGTCGGTCCAAGAACTGTTAAAATAGACTGTTAAAAAATATTATACCTCTGCTGATTTATCACAATATAAGAGTAAATCGATATAATTTGATAATTTCCTGTAAATCACCATAAAATGACTGATTCCCTGCAAAAAGGTGCGTCGGTTTGAACTGATTACACACCTCTTCGGAACACCTAGCAATTTCTTTTATTAATCATATGAAAAGTATCGATGTATTAAAAAAAATCATGAATATTCATAATGCAGCTATATATGGAGGCGGGGCCTGATTTATACTGGAAAAAGTATCTTGTTATTGTGACATCTTCCTTGTAATCTCATACTGAGGACTATCGACGGATCTCATTGATTTAAATGCAAAGACCTTTTAATAAATTTATTTAAGAAATAAGGTATCATTTATAAACATCCATCGCGATATAAATACGGGTTGGTCACGAGATGAAATTCCATGAAGGACTTTATGTTGAATAATTATATTTACATTCAGTGTAATTTTCCTTATGAAATCCATTAGAAATTCACGACGTTCAAATTTCTATAACACACGCAAAACCTTGTCATCGCGCGTTAGAATACACAGTAGGAACTATATGCATTTTCAATACTTCAGGAACACAAAAATGTAAAATGTTTTACTTCAATTTAATGAAAAACTATAACCCCGAAAATTTCACGTAAAAATTAACGTAATGTGCGTTAAGAATTAATTTGTTACTTTTTTCCTCGCAATGTTTGTTAGTGTTATTTAACTTTGCAACGTCATTTGACGTCACAAACGTCTCTTACATCTATTAACCACGGCAGTTTTGAAGGGCGCTAAATTCACATTTAAGATTAACAAAATAACCAATTGTGAAGAAGGAAAATTAGAGAATGTAAATATAAACATTGAATTCATATTTGTGGATGTCTTCGGTCCTATAACACACCTGGCCGTGCCGACAAATTATCATACCGCGCTAACGCGCGGTATTCAATTTGTTGGCACGGCCACTTGTGTTATAGGACCGAAGACATCCAAAAATATATTCAATGCTTAATTATTCTCGTACCAACCCGTATTTATAGCCTGATAGATGTTATAAAATGATACGTACCTTATTACTTATATTTACATTTGTGACTTATTCATACTTTATATTTGCCTGATTGTGACTTTTAACGTGTGAAATGCGTAAATTTTCAAACCCAACGGCATGTATGTAATCCAAAAGGCTGAACGCGCGCAGGTGTGGCACGATAAAGACCCTTTATGACGTCTCCATATCAGTGAAATATTCTGAAATTCAATCAATCAATCAATCAAACCCAACGAACGTTTATCCATACGCACATCTATGACCCCTTGACCCCGTACCTAGATTTATACAGTTATAGATACGCATTGCTTTCAGTAGTGTTATATAAAGGAAAGCATTTCCAAATGTAAATATTTATTTTAAATACATTCTATATAATCAATATTTCCTTTTTTTTCCATTTCCTTTACAACTGCGTTTAAAATAGAATTGCAGTTACTGGCTTTGAAAATGTCTAATTTTTGTAACAGTATAATAAAAGTCAGTAATTTTATTAAAGTATATCATTGAGGGAGTCGGCAAGATCCCAGTTCCTCTCGAGCAAATAGACTTGCTTATGGGAACTGGAATCTTGCCGACTTTTTCAATGATATACTTTAATTCTGCACAGAAATCTTAGGAGGAATAGCGTTTTGTTGATGTTGTTTAACGTCCCTCTTGAGAATAGAGACACAATCATTTGCCAGTGGAAAACTGTAAATTTTGTTCTATAATCGACAGCCAGGACCATTGAGCAGTGAGGGGTCTTTTTCGTGCCAGCACCTAGTTCAACAAGAGACCTCAGTTTAAACGGTCACATCTGAAAGACCGGTCTCTACGTCTTACAGTAGGACTGAAACCCGCGATGTAAAGATCACATTCTTACGGGTTCGCCCGCGTGGCGCAGTGGATAGTACATTTGCTGTAGAATTGCAAAGTAAAGAGTCGATCCTTACGTCGCGGGTTCGAATCCCACTGTGGGACGTGGAGACCGGTTCTTCGGATGAGATCGAAGAAGCCGAGGTCCCGTCTAGCAGTAGGTGCTGGCACGAAAAAGATCCCTCCCTGAGTGCCGAGTGTAGGACAAAACTTGCAGGTCTTATTTGAGTGAAAAATTCTCGAGAGGATCGACGTTAAACAATATACGTACAATCAATCATTCTTACTGACGTGGCCATTGAAAGATATTGTTACGTTTTTTCATGACGGAAATGAATGTATAAATGTTTTAATCATTTCGGTCTTTCTCAATAATCTGGCCTACATAACATTGAATTTTTCAACGCTGCATTTTTCTGGCTCCTTATCATCAATCTTTTCCATTTCCTGTTCCTTTCATGTGTCATCCATCTCCATTTCTGCAGATATGCAAATTCTTTTTAAATGAGCTGGGTTTCAAGACACAGATGCCTGCATTTTTTTTTTGAAAAAATCCCATAAACAACATAGCACAATAGTGAAGAAATAATGTCCCGTTTCGTTACCAAAATGCGCTGGTATGTTGAGGCTGCACATGGTCGTAATAAAAGTGAATGTTTTTGAGAAAATGTAGTTTACAACAGCCAAATACTCCTCATAAAAGATTAGCATTATTTGTGCAGTTGTAAATAAACAAATACAGGCCTCCTTTGAAAACAAACAATCCAAATGATAATGATAAAGGACAAATGAGATCTGCGGCAAATACCAAATGCAGTCTAAGAATGGATTCGTAAAAAAACCCTAAGCTCAAATTCCGTGAAAAATCCAAAAACTGGATAAGCATTGAAGCTAAAAATGCTCGATCAGATTTCCCATCCTTAACTGAGGAACTGCGCATGCTGACACTAGGAGTTTATCAATTCAAACTGGCTAAGAAATATTCTGGTGAGCATCTTTGAGAAGGGGATTACAAAATTGATTTTTCATGTGTAGAACCATAGTATCTCTTACATGCTCGAATTCAGTCTCGATATACTTGGAAAAGGCTTTATCTAAGATAAATGGGTAGAATAGTCCCGGGATCGTTTGGCTGGGTGGTCTCTAGATCAGGAGTGTAGTACCAACATTTCGTCAGTGATTTGGTTTCTTGCATTTGCTAGACATAAAAATCATAATGGCTACACATCTGTTCCTTGGGGTGTTGCTAAAACGCAAAACGGAAAATTTATGTCAAACAAATAACATAGATTCGATATAAATCATATATAAAAAGAAATATTCTTGATATAAAAGTCATATCTATTAATAAAACTTTATATTAAACTATATATTCATGAATCATGCACACCCTCTGAACTGGCACGTGTACATGCGATGGTCTATAAAATACACATTAACTAGACTCAAATCCTGAGTGTCCATCTGAAAGTTCCGTACATTTTTTTTTTAAAAAGTCATAAAAACGATATTGTCTTGAAATGGGCAGAGGGAAAAATACTACTAGTACATATATCTGTAAAGACAAAAATAAGTACTGTAGTTTTGACATTCAGATTATGCAAGCATCGAGGAATCTTGAAGTGGGGGTGGGGGAAGTGGCAGTTGTCGGGATAGCAGCCCCCAGTCACACCAAAAGTTGATTGTTTAAATTTTAATAAAAATAATTTGATCATTATAAAAGTGTATGTTTCATACAAGCAAAAGCAGTACATTCTAAAAGATTTATAGTTAATAAGTCTAAAAATTTGCTTTTAGACTAGAGTTCTCTGTCTTTGAAGCTAAAAAGATCAAGATTAATGCAATTCTTAAAAATCTTCTTTACTCCTGAACAACGACATTGTACGAGACTGTAATAAGCATTGAGCCTTCAATCAAAATAAATGGGAAGAAAATCATTATATTCTGTACTGTTGCCTACTTAGTCCTCAAATGTAAAAATGAAAATAATAATGCCAGCCCTGCTTTTAAAAAGCGACGAATATACCTGATCTCAAGCCGTGCTCCAGCATGCTTGGTAATCCATTCCATTATTTTATTTACAGGCTTTATATTCTTCAATTACAAGACGATGACGACAGATAATAATAACAGGATTAAAAGAAAAGTAGTTTTTAAGACTTAAAATAACTATACGATATGATAAGTAACCTTTTATTCAAGGCTTTAAATATCTCTATACGATATAGTTTGTAAGCTTCCCAAGTGGAAATTTTTTCAAACAAGCCTACAAATTGCTCTTAAATCACTTAAAAGTGATTTCTTTCAGCGATTTGTAAACAATTCATCGAAAAAATCATGCACAAATCATTTTTTACTAAAATGATGACAATGATTTGCTTACAATTTGTTAGGAAAGGGTGATTTGCTTGTGATTTCTTTCCCATTTCAGACAATTTCTGAGTGATTTGTTAAACTTAAGAAATTGCTATAGTGATGTCTTCATGATTTGTTGAACTTAGCCGTTCTTCAAGGTGATTTGAAAATGATTTATTGAACTTAGTCTTTCTTCGAAGTGATTTGAAGATGATTTGTTAGCTTAGTCTTTCTTCTGGATGATTTGTAAATGATTTGTTGATCTCATAGCCCTTCTTCAGAGTGATTTGAGAATGATTTACTTCATAACTCCCGCTTGCTTGCTGATTGGTCAGTATTAGAAACTCTACCGCCAAATTGCATTAATCAGATTTGAATTGAAATGAAAGGAACTAGATTGCGCTGTTCTAGATTCATACCTCTCTTCTTTTGTTGAAACTGATGTTTTTTCCATAACCATGCAAAATACAGTTTTAAGGTATGTATAACTGTATTATGCTATCATTTCCTCTTTAGATTCAGTTAATATTCCATATGTTTACATGCAATTTATTGTTCTTCTGCCAACAACAAAGTAGGTGGCAATTAATGTTTGAAACAAAATCTATTTAAAGCTACAAGCTTCAGCAAAGTAGTGGCTTTTTCAAAGTGTCTAGTATTTATTTCAAATATTTTAAAAGTTTAATGCTTAGGATATTTTTACGTAGATTTTATTTTGAAAACATTTTTTTACCAACTTTGTTTACATTTTCTTAAATTATTTTTAAGAAAAATATTTTTGCAACAATTAATTTGCTTTTATCTACAGCAAAAATTTCCAGATTTACGGTATATCATATTCTGAATTTGGAGCCAAGGACATTTGTGTATATCTAAAATACATGATGCCATCTTAATGGGGACACATCCTAGTAAAAGTTTATATTTTAAAATACTCTTGCCAAAAGTCTTTTGTTAATATACACATGTACAACAAATATGCTTTTGTTTCAAATATTTAAGAGATGGTTACATGAGCATCATGCATACACTTGTGTGTATCCACCTGGAGTGATTTGAAAGTGATTTGTTAAACTGAAGTGATTTGTTTGCAATTTATTTGAAGTGATTTGTTTGCAATTTATTCGGAGTGATTTGGTTGCGATTTATTCAACAGAAGTGATTTCTACACAATTTATTCAAAGTGATTTCGTTGTGATTTCAGGGTGATTTGCTTACAATTTATTAAGAGTGATTTGTTAGCTCATTTGCATGGGAATTTGCATCACTTACAAATCATCTTTAATTCGCTGATTCATTAGTGATTTCTTAAAGTGATTTGTTCGTGAATTTTTTTTCACTTGGGTTATGTTCATATCCAGAATATTTGCTCAAATATCAAAATATCTGATAATTCCTCACTTTTTTCACCATGCTGTATGTGACAAGTTGGCAAACAAAGTGGCTTATTGCCAATTGAAGAAATAAAAATCAATCACTGTCGTCATCTAAGACCTGGTTCACGTACCTCCAATCTTGCTTTTGATTGGAAATAACGTATAACGCCAACCAATTTACAAAGCTTTACAATCACAGATGTTAAATAATTTGTGTCTCCCGCTTAAAGAAAAAAATGAACACGGTCAGATTTGGGGGGTCGATCACACCCACAATGCACTTTGCAGACTTATTAAATGTATGAACTACAGTGTACACCCGATAGACCGGACGCATTTCCGCCTACAATCTGTATTATATGTACGAGGGTTGATCCAAAAGTTCGTGGAATTTCTTCATACCCGGTATTTTATTTATTAATAAGTGAAATTGGTTGAAAATTACAAATGATAATATATTAGACACTTATTGAATATTTTAAATAAAAAATATTTGTGATAGTAACTCTATGGCAATTGCCATAGAAACGGATGTTTGGAAATGCGGGGGAGACATCAACCTCATCTATTATCATTTTAATGCTTAGCACGTGAAATGAGAATAAAACCGCCCTATGTATGATATAAAATGAAAAATATGTCATTATTACGATTTTTTAATCAACCTTTGTGTGAGTTTTACTGGATATTAAGTGTACCAGTTATTATTTATTGTTCATCTTTAGGTCGTTAGACAAAGTCAAATTTCAGTCATGTCATAAGTTTTGTGAAAATCCCGGAATCACTTTATCGTAAACGCGTACATTATTGATAAAGGCTGGGGGAAAATGCATTTAGTTACTAGTTTTACAGTGGCGTGAGAAATTTAAGAAAAAGAGAACTTCCATGGACGTTGATTAAAGGTGTGACCGCTTTTTTGGAGGCCCTGTTTTAAGTGTTTATCCCCCTAGACAAATCAAAAGCGTTAGTGGACGTTGTCGGCTGACATACTGTTCTTGACATTGCTACTGAAATTGGAACTTCATATAGAAAGATAGAGAGTATTTAGAAATACGAGTGAAAAATGAAGTTAATTTGGTGCGAGAGGTTACCAGGCTTTTCTTGAGAAAAAAAAATTGAGAAAAGGGCAGCGATTTGTAGAATTACGTATTCAAATTGTACATTAGGGTGAGATGATTCTATAACTTGATGTGACATACCTTACTTGACGTTACGTCGAAGTCTCCCCCGGGTTTCACAACTATCCTTTTTCAAAAAGCTCGTGTAACCTTATTGGTAATTGAACGTGGTGAAATTTTCCAATATTGTTGCATTATGACTCTATATTATAAATATGCCTACTGTTTGATTTCATCAAATCACGATTTAATTTTAGAAAGAAATTCCACGAACTTCTGAATCAACCCTCGTAATTAACTCTAAATCTTTAAACATGACAATGCCAACAAATTTCCAAAGGGGGGGGGGAGGGGGTTTCGAGGGGGGCACTTCAAGAAGGTCGAGCGGGCCATAATAAATGATGGTATGAAATTTAATCTAAAAAGCTGCTGAGATATCGCCTTAAAATGAAAATTTTACATGCACACGCACAGAATGTTTGTTCGAATTTACAACCTTTTTAAGGTCACCTGAGTCTTCGCCTGTCGTCGTACGAAAACTTTCACATTTTCGACTTCTTCGGTCTCAGGAACCACAGGGTCAATTTCAATCCAAGTATCCTTGGGTATTGGTGAGTCAAGTTTGTTCAAAATAAGAGCCGAGCCATTTTCTAAGGGAAGTTAAGAATTAGTGAAAAAACTAGAGCAAAGCTCGTTGCAAAGCAACGAGTAGGTCTTCCGTCCTGTTTGACCGGAAGTAGCTTTCATTTTTAACAAAAATGAGAAATAACGCCCAAAAATACCTTGAATCCTCTAAAGCTATGTTAATGCAAAAATAAGCAATGTTTTGCTACTTCCGGTTTGACCGGAAGTGACGTCGACGCACGGAAAATTAATTTTTAAGCTCCCAAAGACATATGTTACCCAAAAACTTGTCACAAATGGCAAATATACGCGTTTTCCGACTACTTCCGGTTTGGCCGGAAGTGACGACGCTGGACGTATTTTGACGACTCCATTAGATTAAGCTTGACATTTTCAACAACTTTGCTATTTTGATGTATAACAGATTCTCAATACTTTTTGAGATATCTGGAAAATAATTTTGGTCCCTCTAGATCCCTTAATTTAGGGGTCAGCCCTTTTTCCGACATATCATTTGAAAGATCTTCTAATTCTGCACAAATTATGTTCTATATATTTTAACAAAATAGTTTTAGTTTAGAAGATAAGAAGCAAAATATGAGTAATATTTGGTTCTTTTAAGCGTTCTAATTTTTGACCCCTATATAGTGCCATTTTGAATAGAGAAATCGAAAAACAAAAACAGATGTGCACAACTTTAATCCTTCTTTTATCTAAAATCAGTAGAATTTCTGCTCCAACTTTAGCCGTTTCTGAGCCTTTGTCTGGAAACGAAAGCCTATAAATTTTCGTTTAAAGGGAAATAACTCAAAACCGGAAGTGACTTTTTGAAATTTAAGTCAGTATTCTGATAGAGTTTATAAACGTCTATAACCTCTGAAAATTTGAGCGGATTCCGTTGAGAAATGAGTGAGATATGAGGCCTCAAATTTGCGGTCTAGGAAGCAGAAGAAAAAAAAGAATAACTAGGAGACTTATTGTTCACAGAACAATAAAAGATCTTTCCAACTTTTTAAGTGTTTCCGAGTCATTTGAAAAAAAAAAAAAAAAAAAAAAAAATGCAAAACAAAAAAATGCTCGCAGCAGGATTCGAACTCGGGACCTTCAGATCTACGCTACAGAAACACGTGTATTTATTTGTTTGTGGCACAATGTAGTGAAGAATAATGAATAGATCTGAGAAACACGATTGGTGTATAATGAAAATGCCGATTTCTTGTAAAAACAAATCATTTGAGTTTGTTTATACTTTGAATAAATTGAGTTAATTATACAGAGCTTATTATACATTCGAACTTCCGTGTCGGCACTGTGTTTACAATTTATGAAAATATAGGCGCGTTCGTTTTGACACATATGGTGAACTTATAGGTAAGATTAAATAATCATCTCTATTTGGATTGAATTAATAATTATCAGCGTAAATCAAACTTGAAAGATGCATTTCATGAAGAAAACTGTGTCACTGAGAGGGTGGAAATTTATTTGATGGGAAAATTCGCTATTTTCCAGATTCATTCGATTAATATATTAAATCTAAATAAAATCATAAAAAATTTGAGGTAGGATCAAGGTTAAAGGTCAAGGTCATTTTAAGCCCCCCCCCAAAAAAACCCGTATATAAGCAATTTTGATACTTTCCCAATGACCTTGACCTTTGACCTTGACCTAATCTTCAAGGTCAAAGGTCGAAAGATCTCATGCATTGTCCACATGTCATTACGACTTGTCGCTAAGAAGTTTTCAGTTCTTCGTAAACATGAGAAACTAACTGCTTAAAATGGTTTACGAATTCTTTCACATTAACAGAATGAGAAGTGTACTAAATTAGTCGCAGACATTGTTGAAGGTTTTGCACCTCTACGGTTTACGGTTTCGGAGGAGTAGCGATAACAAGGGTTTACACTGAAAGGGGCACTAACTTTTAGAGGAATCAATCTTAGGGGACAAGCATGAAATCTCTGAAATGGTTTTAAGAGTACATACTAAAGATGTAAGGATGTGTAGAATTTGGTGAAGAACAAAAGAGCTATAAAAAATGCTTAATTTTACATATTTTGAATGACCTTGACCTTTGACCTTGACCTAGATTTAAAGGTCAAAGGTCAATAAATCTTTCGCAGTTGGCCCCATGTCTCTACGACTTGTCCTTTAAGAAAAGATGTTGATATTCATAAACATCGCAAACATTCAGGGGCAATAATTCATTACAGGAGTTTACGAATTCTTTCGAAAAGACAGATTGAAGCGTCTACTGAATAAGTCGTAGACATTAGTTAAGGTTTTGTAACTCTACGTTTTACGGTTTCGGAGAGGTAGCGATAACAAACATTTATTGCGAAAGGGGTCGTAACTCCTTGAGGGGTCAGAATTCATATACGCAGGGTCAACTGCGAAAATCATTTACGAAGTACATTCTTATGGTCTATAAATCTTTTCGATAAATCTTGAAACTCAAAAACATGCGGCGGAAAAATAATAATAATAATAAACAGAACAATTTCAATAGGTCTTTCCAAGAAAGTTGGAAAGACCTAATAATCTTTACCAACAGAATCAGTAGAAGGTCTTCCGTTGAAAACGGAAGACCTTAATTAAATGGCATCTTCTAAAGAAATTTCTTCTCAAGAACCATTGGGCTAATAAAGTGACACCTATGTGGAAACATTTTCAGGTAGTATAGATTCAAGTTTGGTCAAATCATGACCCCTGGGGATAGGGCGGGGCCACAATTGACGATCAAAGTTTTACATAGGATTATATAGGAAAAATCTTTATAAATCTTCTCACGAACAACAAAGCCATGATTGGTCATATTTATACGGAAGCATCCTCAGGCAGTGCAGATTCGGAGTTGTTCAAATCATGACCCTCGATTTTACATTTGAATATCCAACAAATATCATGAAATTTTTTTTTCTCAAAAACAGCAAAGCCATGATGCATTTTCAGATAGTATATATTCATGTTCAAATCATAACTCTGGGAATAGAGTAGAGGTACAGCGGAAGATCAAAGATTTCCACGTCTTATTTATAAGGAAGTATCTCTGGGTAATGTTAATTCAAAGTTGTTCAAATGTTGACACCCTGGGTATGGAGGGGACACAATAGGTGATCAAAGTTTTTTGTTAGGAACATATAGGAAAGATTTTAATATTTGTTGTTAAACACTTCAAGGCTTGCATGGATTGATGGAATCGAAAGTACAGACAGACAGAACTACAGACGGACGGACAAACCAACATAAATACCCCCAATTTTCAGCGGGAGACAATAAGGAGTTATTAATAGTATTTGATATAACTTTATCGAACTCGTTGTTTAGGAATCACAGGAACATCAAAACTTTAGGGAATCAACTACTTTTGTCATTCATGAATGTGTAAACTTTGTTTTTGAAATTCTGTCGATAAGACATACGAAACTATACTTAAAAATTCTTTATAGGCAAGTGTCTCTGCATTTTGAAATTTTTGATTTAAATATGATATGAAATATTTTCACTTTTAAAGTTTTACAACAGGAGAACTTATCAAAGAGACCATAGCTCATGTTGAAGGTTGCAATTTATTTTCTTGATAAAAGTTTGCTACAATGACGCCATTGTTGAATGAAGACACTAAAAGAAAAGAAATGTTGAAATCGTGAAAGTTTTTATCGTATAATTTTCTATTTCTAAATTTGTATTGAGAGCAACCATGGCAACTATCACGCCCACTATTCATTGAAAGCAAAACTCGTAAATATTATATAACTTCTTAGTGAAGTGTACTTGTATGTAAAGTTATATTGAACTCAGACCAAAAATAAAGGAGAAATAGCATTCTAAAAAATTTTCAAAATATAAAGTAAGGACATATTTTAACCCCACAAAAGAATTGCTAAAAAGGTTTATCACTCCTCATGCAGATATTGATTTAGTCAGGCAAGCTTTTTAAAAAGCTGTTACCTGTAATCTTCTAAGCAATTATATTTTTATCTCTTTTGGCTAATAATAATTAGAGAATCCATATCATATAAGCTCGAGTGGGCCCATATCAGCCCGAAGGCCTGAGGGTTGATATGGGGCCCGAGGGCTGATATGACATATGATATGGATTTTAGTATGTAATATTCTATTTATCATATATTTAAAATTCTTTTCAAATATGCGAGTTCACAACACCTTCATCTGCATTTGTAGAAGAGTCACTTGTGCTCAAAACTGGCATCCCTGCGCAAGATTTTTCACTTATAAAATTTGACATTCGCTTTTCTGTGCTTTCGTCAGTGACCCTGGAATATGTTTTCAGATTTGTGACCTATTACTGTCATGATGTGGCGGCTTGGTATTTGGGCACGGTCAAGGATGTGCACAGTTGCTGCCCGTAGGGATTGATTTCTATACCGCTTAAGGCCGGTTTACACTATGCATCTTGACGCATGCATCTAAACTCATGCTTCTATTTTGCGTCATGCATCTTCTTATTTACACTATGTGTCTTGGTGCATGCATCTTTAGAATACTTTGTAAAGATAAAATTTATCTACTTAAAAAAATAACAATCACCTTCAAATTCAATTTCCAGATTTATTTAAGATGAACAAATCATTCTTAATTTCCTTTTTATGATAATTCTTGGAAGATATAATTTATATATGTTCAAAAACAAAAACTCCGCTATATCAAAATTATCAAATTAGTTTTTCTAATTTTAGTTTTAATCAGTATTTTCTGTTTTTGCGTATCTTGGGAAGCTATTTTTAGCTCTACTGGTCAGAGACCGGAAGAGCTTATGCGATAGTAATGCGTCCGGCGTCCGTCCGTCTGTCTGTCTAGCTGTCTGCCCGTCTGTCTGTAAACAATTTTTCAAAATGCTACTCCTCCTACAGTTTTGATCTGAATTCAGTATAACTTGGCACACAAGTAGACTACACTAAGATACATAATTCTGTATATCGGTTTTTGATTTCGTTGAACGGTGTTGCTGTTGTTACTTAAAATAGAAATTTCTGTGAAAATCATTCAAAATGCTACTTCTCCTACAGTTTTGAGCTGAATTCAATATAACATGGCACACAAGTAGACTACACTATGATACATAATTCTGTGTATCGGTTTCTGATTTCAATGAACAGTGTTGCAGTTGTTACTAAAAATAGATTTTTTTGGGAAATACTTTCAAAATGCTACTCCTCCTACAGTTTTGGTCTGAATTCAATATAACTTGGCCCATAAGTAGACTACACTGAGATACATAGTTCTCTTTATCCGTTTTTGATTTCAATGAGCAGTGTTGCCGTTCTTACTTAAAATAGAAATTTCTGTGAACATCTTTCAAAATGCTACTCCTCCTACAGTTTTGATCTGAATTCAATATAACTTTGTTCACAAGTAGACTACACTAAGATACATAATTCTGTGTATCGGTTTTTGATTTCAATGAACGGTGTTGCCGTTGTAACTAAAAATAGAATTTTTTTGGAAATACATTCAAAATGCTACTCCTCCTACAGTTTTGGTCTGATTTCAATATAACTTGGCACACAAGTAGACTACACTAAGATACATAATTCTGTGTATCGGTTTTTTGATTTTTGATTAATGGTGTTGCCTTGATTACTAAAAATAGAAATATCTGTGAAATACTTTTAAAATGCTACTCCAAATACAGTTTGAGTCTGATTATGATATAATTTGAAATGCAAGCAACTACACTGAGACACATAATTAACAGTTCTGTGTTTTTGATTTTGATGATTTATGTTTCCATAATATTTAAATTGAAAATTCAGTAAAATTTTATTAAAAGCTAATCCTACAGCTGTAGTCTTATTGCAATCTTGTTTCTAAAAGAGACTTAATCAAGGATCATTATTCTATTTATTGCTTTTGTAAAGTTTTAAGTCCCAACTGCTACTTTTCTTATCTTTATAAATACCGGTAAGTACAAACCAGTAGAGCTACAGCCTCGACAGAGACTTATGGATGAACCAAGGCTTATGATGTTTTTGGAAAATAAAGGGGCAGTTTGGATTCCGACGTTTCATGAACTTTACATAGGATCTCACTGGACAACGATCATTCTCTGATAAATTAAATTCTGTCAGCTATTCCAATAATCCAGAAAAAACTAACTTTTCATGACTGAGGAGATATGAAAATTTGTAGCTCTAATGCTTACTTACCCCTTATTTCATACATTCTACCATCTGCACCATCATCATCATTCTGGTGATTTTTTGTGTGTTCATCACGAGTTTTGTACACATGTATACGTAAAGAGCTCCTTCTCCATCACGCTAAACAGACAGCAAAATCTGAACGGTGGAGACTTCGTAGATTTTCTCTGCCTCTTCGCCCAAAATGGAGCATTAAGTCCACAAACACATACATCAAAATTGAAGAGTTGACTCAGTATGGGAAGACCCCTTTTAAGTTAAGCCAGTATTTTCTTCCTTAAATATACACATAAAACCATACCTTATGTTGTAAAACCTCTCCTGAATCACAGTTGGTAAGGTAATTATACAGTTTGGCGAGATCTGCGTGGCTGATTGGAGGGTGGTGCTCCACTCCACCTAAACCCTGACGCTTCAATTCCATCGTTACTTCTTTGAAAATCTTGCAGCTTTCTCGGAAATCGGTACCGTGGATAATATCTATTTCCGGTCTTCTTTCTTGTTTGTGTCGTTGTATTCCATGTTTATATGCAATCATGACATGTTGTTTTTTGAACATATTCTGGATTCGTCGAGAAAAACTGCCTTGACTTTGGCGCCGCCATATTTATTTACAGTAGAAACAAGGCATTAGACAAGTTGTGCGATATCATTTTCCGCCGACACGCTTTCGCTTCTATATCACAAAAGGAGGAATATCACGTGACCAGGCTTTTTGATATCATTGACAGCTGCTTTTTTAAATAAAAATTGAACTCGTAAATTTACTCACCTTTTCATTGGTCAATTGCAAAATTATTTTGTTAAAAATACAAGTACTCTAGATCTGAAGTTGACTTCAAAAAGATGCATGAGTTTCTGATTGATTGATTTTGGAGACCAGGTCTTCTAACAATCTATTGGAATTCCAATGGGTACCAATTGCGCCCCGTTATTAGCAGAAGTATTTTGGTATTCATATGAAGCAGAATTTGTGCAGAATCTTGTGCATGAAAAGAAAAAAACACCTGCTGTGGCCTTCAACTCGACATTTAGATACATCGACGACGTATTGTCAATTAACAATAGTAATTTCTATTCTTATGTCGATACGATATATCCTGGTGAGCTTGAGATAAAAGATAATACAGAGTCTGACACATCTCTTTCATATTTGGATATATTACTTGAAAAAGGCGTTAATGTTGATCTAACAACCACGCTCTTAGATAAACGTGATGACTTTAACTTTTCTATCGTCAACTTCCCTTATGCAGCAATATACCTTCATTACCTGCATACGGAGTTTACATATCTCAGTTGATTCGATACGCAAGAGTATGCTCTACATATGAACAATTTCTAAAACGAGGTAAATTATTGAAAAACAAGTTGATGAAACAAGAATTTCAGCACGTTTAAAATCATCATTTCGTAAGTTCTATGGTCGATACAATGACCTTGCCAGGAAATACAATTTATTATTGAGTCAAATGCTGACTGACGTTTTTCATAATATTTGTTAGTCCATTATTTATTCACTGAATTGACGACGGATTTTTCCGTTATTTCCCGATCATGACAGGGAGCACACGACGGGTGTGATCAGGGGATGATCATTCCTCCATGGTACCTGATCCCACTTCCAATGATTTGGAAGTCCATGTTTGCTCTGCTCCTGTTTTGTATTGTTTTATGGACTTTTGATCTTGAATACTGTTCGTTATCTCCATAAGTTACATACACAAGATTACATTTTTGAAAAATAGGTCAATCTCGGGCTCAAAATCATAGTACATCTAAAACGTCTGGTTATATGTAATATACATGAAAAGCCTATTTTTTCTCTTTCAAAAGTTTTGACCGATTTTAGGTAATATAATGTTTAAAATTCTGAAAAGTAGGGTAAGACGAATGCTGTTTAATACTGCTCGCTTTTGCAAAAGCGGAGGACAAAAAGAAATGTAAAACTCGTGTCAATACAGAACAAAAAGAAGTTACAGATTACTGTATCTCGTAAGACCAAGAAAATAGCCTCCAGAAATTGGCCTTGATGTTCTCAATAATTTCATTTCAGTATGTGCAACCTCTGCGTAGTAAGTCACGCCTTGATGTTCTCAATAATTTCATTTCAGTATGTGCAACCTCTGCGTAGTAAGTCACGATTTAGTAGAAAGAGACGCGAATGGTAATCTGACTACAAAGCTTTATAATGAACGTGATACTTCAAATAAACTTTTCAATCAACTTCCCTCAGTAATGCAGCAGTATACCTTCATCATCTGTATACGGGGTTGATATCTCTCAGTTAATTCGATCCGTAAGAGCATGCACTATTTGGGATCGATTTCTAAAACGAGGTAAGATATGGACGAACAAAATGATAAAACAAGAATACTAGTATCAACAGTCTCGTTTAAAGTCGTCATCTCATTAGTTCTATGGTTGATATGTACAACGACCTTGTCGGCAGAAGCAATTTATTATGAAGTTGAATACTGTCTGATCTTGTTCATCCTAATTCTTAAGCTAAGCCACTTTTTATATAGTTTTTGTCCCGTCCGTCCGTCTGTCTGTCTGCTTGTCCGCAAAAACTTTAATCTTGCCCATAACTTTTGATTTAGTGGAGATATGACTATTATATTTCACATGTTACAAGTCCTTAAATTTGTGTACCACCAAATTTGACCTTGACCTTGGAGTTTGACCCGTTTTTACAACAAAAAAAAATGCTAAAGAAGATGGGGGATAAGGCGGGCAGAATGCCTATAGCGTTAAAGTATACTTAATGTAAAATCTCATTAATTTACAAAAATCTCACAAAGACTTAAAATATTTGCCTATGAAAAAGTATACACAGACTTAAAAGAACAAAAACGATCATTTTTTCATACAACATTTTTCAGAGTGGGTCTTCGCTCCATTTTTTTGAAAGATAATCCTAAAAGTTTGGGATAAAATAAATATTTTTTGGTCAACAAAAAATGAAGCGAAGACCCACTATACCTGAAAAGTACACTTTTATGACAAAACATTCGCATCTTTCCGAGATATACTTCAAGTCCATTAAGTCAAGGGTCATATCACAAACATGATTTAAATGCCCTTACACATCATGAGCCATCTAGCATAGTGGTTAGCGCGTTAGTCTCAAAGCAGTCCGATATATCGGTATTTTATTGCTGGGGTTCGAATTCCACGTGTACTATCGAATATTTTTATAAATGAATTTGTTAAAAGAGAATTATTTTCTCTCAGAAAATGTTTTTTTCTCATAATTTCATAAATTTCAATAATGAGAAGTAAATTTAAATACTCAATTTACATATCAAATGTTATTTCTTGACATCTGACGCTATAGGCATTCTGCCCACCTTATCCCCACATCTTCTTTTAATTTTACCTTGGCCATAACTTTTGAACAGTAAGAGCTAGAGCTTTCATACTTCACATATGTAATCTTTGTGAGAAAATACCAAAAACTTTGACTCTTTGACCCTGGAGTTTGACAAGCTTTTTAAAAACAAACAAACTTTAACTTGGCCTTAACATTTGAACGGATATGGCTAGGGCTTTCATACTTTACACATGTAATCCTTTTGACAAGACCTTTATTAAGAAACCAGTAACTTTGACCCTTGACCTTGGAGTTTGACAAACCTTTCAAAAACTTATCTTTGGCCGTGACTTTTCAACAAGTGGTGTTAAGGCTTTCAGAATTGTATATCTTGTGAGAAGACCCTTCTTTGGATACCAATATATTTAATTTGCATTTAAGAAACGTTTAATCTTCGCTATGTTTTCCATTGATTCCCCATGTATCATGTCAAGGAGCATAAGGCATGTGTGACTGGTCGGCAGGGGATGCTCACTCTTTTATCGACTCGAGGCCGAGTGTTTGCTTTGCTACAACATCTGTATTGCTATAGACTGTTGATTTCATTCATTGAAACAACCCCCCTGTTTTGGAAACAGCATTTTTGATCTTTTAACCTTTAACCTGAAGTTTGACTTGAATTTGAGAAACGGTAATCCTCAACATAAGCTGCCATATGGTGGATGGAGGGGGGATTTAATCAATGACTCTCAAACATATCTTGTTTTTCATTGTTGTTTAGTATTTTAAATTTGTTATTATATTTTGGTAGGCCACAAAAGGTTCAGCATTACGTAATCCATCACAATTTCTACAACACATTAACGAGGTAAGAATGCATGCGCATTACATAAATTGGCTCCTATTGATGATGTCAGACATATAAATGAACAACTCTTAAAGTTTGATTAGCACTTCACTCATGCAAGAGAAAATGTGGAAAGAACAAACGCACTGATAATTGATGAGCTTTTTTATGAGCAGTGCGAAAAAAGCACACATTAAGTATTTGTACAGAAATATAAATAGTAGAATTTATTTTTGGAGGAATATTTGGGTCATTTTTTTTACCACCCATGCCCCCCCCCCCCTGCGATATCTATATAGTCGGTTTAAGAGCTCTTCAGAGCTCATAGTAATTGTCATGCATTGTACAAAAAGCCGACTTTAAATTTTAAATATACTTACTAATAGATTATATTGAAACTGGAAAACACTGTTTAACCCCCTTTAATTTTTTTTAATCAAGAAGGATTGGGCCTCAAACTAAAATTCAAAAGATAATACTTCTTCAAGAAAATGTATATTTGATTAATTGTAGAAATGAGCTAGAAACAAGACATTTGGGTGATGATATTTAGGCCACATGAGTCGTTCAGGTGATCTATTGCTATCCGGTCTTGTTCGGCGTCGTGAAGTCTGCTTAAACATTTTCAGCTTCTTCTTTGCAATCGCTCAATCAATTTTGGCACAAAGCATTTATGATTGAAGGGGAACAAAAATTGTGAAAATCAGCCCCCCCCCCCTGGGCCTGAGGGTTGGGACTAAAACAACTATATAAATGCAATCTTAAAAATCTTCTTTACTCCTGGACGTCAAGCCGTCAGACTGTTAGCATTATTGTAATAAGAACTGAGTCTTCTATAAAATTGTGAAATTCATGGACCCTGGGTCAGAAGTTCTAGTGTTAGAGCCCTATATAGATTATATAGTGAAAATGCATTATTTCTTTGGAAATCTTCTTCTCTGCTCCTGGGGGTTAAACAAACTAAAATTAAAGTTATGATCAGGAATGGTGCCAGGGTCAGGGGTTCTGGTTTTGGGGCGGGACTTTATAAATTATATAGTGAAATGCATTAATTCTTTGAAAATCTTCTTAGCTCCTGAATAATAAATACCCTAACTATACATAAAGAGCTATGATGAGCCAAGGTGCGTCTTACGAAATTGTGAATTTTCATGGCTCCAGGGTCAGGAGTTATGATGAGGAAGAGTGTGTCTTCCAAAATTGTGAATTTCATGGCCCCTGTGTGAGAGGTTCTGGTGTTAGGGCAGGGCTATATACATGTAAATTATATAGTGAAAATGCATTAATTCTTTGACAATCTTCTTCACTGCTCATGGGTATTAAACAAATTAACTACATACACAGCTATGATGAGCAGTAGTGCGTCTCCCAAAATTGTGAATTTTCATGGTCCCAAGGTCAGGGGTTCTGATGTTAGGGCAGGGCTATATACTTGTACATTATATAATGAAAATGCATAAATTCTTTGAAAATCTTCTCTTCTCCTGGGTATTACATGTAAAGAAACTAACTACATACATAGCTATGATGAGCAAGAATGCGTCTTCTAAAGTTGTGAATTTTCATGGCCCCAGGATCAGGGGTTCTGGTATTTCAAGGCCTCTGGGTCAGGGGTACGAAAGAAGGGGGCTGTTATTATATACTGAAAATGAACTAATGCTTTGAAATCTGCTCCTTGGTATTAATCAAACATTAATGATGAGCAAAGGTGCCTTTTCCAAAATTGTATGGACCCCAGGTTCCTGTGGGGTAGGGGTACTATACTAGTTATTGCTGATGATTACTGATTAGTTGAAATACAATTATTTGTTCCCTTACATTACCCATGGGTATTAAGTAACCAAACTAAGGATGATGTTAAGTGTAATGTTATGATGAGCAGTATGATGGTACTGCTTTTTAAATTGTGAATGTCATGGCATCTGGTATAAAAAAAATGAACAAAATTCAATTATTGGAATGTTGTTACATGATGCTCAGGTGAGCTATCAGGCCCATGGGCCTCTTCCTTTTTTTTTTTTACACTTATTGTCGTATTCTGTCAAAATAATGAACATACATAGCATCTTTTTTCAAGAAATGTTGACATTGATTTATTCATTTCAAATCTCTGACATTAACGAGTGTCCGCAAGTGCGGTTCTGGTCTTAATTTAACACTGAAAAGCGAATGTTGTGCAGTACTTATTCGATGGATTTTGCAGTCGCCTTTTTTAAATGACTGTGTTATTGTCGATCTGGTCAACGTGGATGTCAATTCTGTTGATTGTCTCCAGGCTTTAGCTTAATTTAAGGGATTCCGACCCTCAGCAAGGAAGGACAACTCTTTAATTTATAATTTAATTCAAAAAGTCTTTAAATGAAGCTTGAAAATTAAATATTTTCATGCAGCAAGAAGAAGTGAAATTTAAATTTGTGGATTATACTGTAAGTTAAGGTTAAATAACAATTTTCATTTATATGCCTCTCAATCTGCTTCAAGGTTCTTTGCAAAGCTCCATAAATCACTTCTAATTTCATATCATT
Source organism: Saccostrea cuccullata (assembly GCF_032062105.1). NCBI lineage: Eukaryota > Metazoa > Mollusca > Bivalvia > Ostreida > Ostreidae > Saccostrea > Saccostrea cuccullata. The sequence goes on along the minus strand of NW_026927640.1, from coordinate 71,108 downwards.
TTAATAAACATTGGTATCTAAAAATACTTTTACAGGATAAAAATTTCTACTTTTAATTAGACCTTTCTGAGAAGTTCAAAGAACCTTGAAGCAAATTGAGAGGCATATAATGAAAATTGTTGCGTGAAAAGATTTAATGTTCAAGCTTCATTTAAAGACTTTTTGAATTAAATGATAAATTAAAGAGTTGTCCTTCCTGGCTGAGGGTCGGAGTCCCTTAAGAATGTAAAGTATGGGAATATTTAGCTTAGTTATTAAGCAAAGCGAACAAACCTCTAAATTAATCAGCGGTGTGATCAGGTGTCATGGACGAGTAAGCATCCCCTGTTGAAAAGTAACACCAGCTGTGTGCTCCTTGTCATGTGTTGGTGCACTGCAAACATCATTAGACAATTCAGTGTGTAATTAAAGGCCCAACAATCAATACACAAAAACAAGTCAGCGTTCAACTTAATATAGATTGTATTTGCTTACTATGGCATTGTACCTACCGTAGAATTAAAATGACGACAACTAGTTACTGTTCAAAACAGATACAAAGATGCTCAACAGAAAATATTCTTTTCATTATTATGGAATCAAATAGAATTAAATAATTCTTAAGTTTTTTTTATAGATATTTTTGTGCATTTCTTCTCTATATATTTCAAGTATAGTCTCGGATTAAATAACATTTCTTGTCTGGATGACCGGTTAAGTAGATGAGAAATAATTCACTGATGCCAGTTATCGAAAAGTCTTTTTTGGAGAGCTGATATTTTTCACGCCTAAATGACAGTTTAGGCGAGTGTTGGAGGGGATGATCTTTTTATATTACAATGACAATACATTTATGTTAGCGATAAGTGATTTCTAATATCTGCTACAAACAACCGGAAACTGTGTCTTGCCAACAGAGGAGATAAGGGATATTGGAGTGAAGGCATTGATACTGACTGTGGAAAAATCCTTATTTTTAGGAGCCTTCTATAATTAAAAAAACTACAGCCAAGCACAACTGATTATTTAGAATGCTTAGATTAATGATTAAGTGCGATCAATTTGTAAGAGGTCGAAGTCAAACTAAGCATGTTAATAGTAAAATTTTCATGTAAATTACAGAAAACCATTTTTTGAGACTTTGAACTTTTACAGAATGTCATTGTCTATCTCGATGATTTATTTCTAAATGCACGCATTTATTCAGATCAGGCTAAAACCTATGCATTTGATCTTAGGTACAAAGCTTTATTGTTAATGAAAATATTTTTTGCGAATTTATTTGAAACATTCACGCACTAATATCAGCTAAATGCATGCAGTTTTGAAGAGACATTTGGATGATGGGAGATACAATATTGGGGGTGGGGTGGGGTGGTGGTGTTCTGGGCAAGAAAAAATAAAGAGACATGTAAATAAAATATATAGTTAAAATTGATAAAAAAAATATATTTTGGATGATAGTAGGCACTCGATTCTTTTCGGGCAATTACTTGGCATGATTATAATGGAAGTATTGATCAACCTAAACTGTGTTGGCGTGACTAATTTAATTGGTAGGTAAGACGATAAATGTACATTAAATGCACGAGTATAATCATTGTATAATCATTCATGCACTGCACAGCAAGCAAATTCAAAGAATTGTGGTCCCCAGCTTTCGGTGTCTTTGTGGGTGAGATATCATTATTTATGGCATATTGTGTCAAATATGAACGCCCTATCATATGTCATTCAAAAGTTATCACCAAAGTTGAATTTTTCGAAAATTAGGTCAGTCGAGAAGTCAAGGGGTCTGAAATCATAGTACGGTCTGAAATATCTTGCCACGGGTAATGCACATGTCAAATATGAAAGCCCTATCTCATCTCAATCAAAAGTTATAAGGGGAAATTATCATTTTTGAAAAGTAGGTCAAACGTCAAGGTAACGAGATCGAAAACCATAATGTATTTAGAGAAGTCTTGTCACAGACAATACACAGGTTATAGGAAAACCCCATCTCTTCTCATTCAAAAGTCATGACAAAGGTTAAAGTTTTTGATAAGTAGTCAAAGTTAAAGGTCAAGGCCAGGAGGTCAAAAATCTGTGTATTTTGAAAGGACTTGTCATAGGCAATACTCCTGTATAATATGACGGCCCTATCTCTTCTCATTCAAAAGTTATGACCAAGATTAAAGTTTTTGTGACAGGTGGACAGACCTACAGACTGATAGACGAAGGAGATTTAATGTCCTCTCGCTTTCGCGAAACTGGGGGACAAAAAGTGACACATGCAGAGAGAAATAAGGCAAGAAAAAATATTTGCACCCAGGACTTTTTTTGCAAAGTCGGCAGCATCTCAAAGACCTTACATCTTTAGAAAATATCCCGCGAGCTCAAGTTTTAATTAAGATTGATTTGCATATATAGTTTAATAGCATGAACGCTTTGTTCTACGAGACAAAATCATTTAGAGGAAAGACTATTGTTCTCTGTTCAATGGGTTTTAATTTATATTTATCAAGTTGGTGTCCTTCAAAAAAGACTGTAATACCTGGACCATAAGCATACGTTTCTAAAATCAAAATAATAATGTGTGTTTTAATGAAATATTTCTTTAAAAAATCATTCTTTTATATTGAAACGTGTCTTCTTATTCTTTGTTTAACATGTAAGTTTTATAACTGCTCTGTACCAATTTTTCCTTGTCAAAGCATACAATATAGCATAGGCCTTGAACGTTGGAATATTGGAAATATATGTATAAAGAGGTCATTCATGTATAAAACGTCCATTATACATAAATACTTCTACTACTACTACTACTAATAATAATAAATGCAAATGTCTTCAGCGTTGTTAATGCAAATTATACACGCGTTTTGTAATTTGATAAATGTCATCCTGATTCTTTTAAAATGTTATCTGATATTGGAAATCCTGACTGATAATTTTTATGTCTTTGGAGACTGTCTTACGTGTTGGAATTCCGACCTGCACAAAATTCGCTACTTTATTAATCGACCACTATCATCGTGTATCATCATGCTCATAGATTTGAATTGTTTGTAGATTTTTAAGACCTACACCTTTTTATGCGCCCGAATCGATAGATCCGAGGCGTATATTGTTTTTGTCCTGTCTGTTTGTCTGTCTGTCTGTTAAAAACTTTAACCTTCGCCATAACTTTTGAACCTTGAGATATAGAGACTTCATATTTGATATACATACTCCACTGATAAAGTTCTTTCAAAAGACACCAAGGTCAATGACCTTGTGGCCTTGATTGTGACCTACATGCTAAAAATAGCTTTTTCGAACTTTTGCCATAACGTTCGAACCATAGGGGATAGGGACTTCATATTTGACATGCATACTCCATTAAATAAGCTCATACAAATGACACCAAAGTCATTGACCTTGTGACCTTAATGCTAAAAATAGCTTTTGGAACTTTTGCCATAACGTTCGAACCATAGGAGATATGGACTTCACATTTGACATGCATACTCCATTAAATAAGCTCATACAAATGACACCAAAGTCATTTACCTTGGGACATTGACTGTGACCTTAATGCTAAAAATAGCTATTTTCGAACTTTCGTCATAACTTTTGAACCATAGGAGATACAGACTTCATATTTGGTATGCATACTCCACTAATAAAGTTCTTTCAAATAACATTAAAATCAATGACCTTGTGACCTTGAATGTAACCTACATGCTAAAAATAGTTTTTTGTAACTTTGTTGCCGCCGGGCGCATAGTGTTTCACAAACACATCTTGTTTATTGTGGAATTCTAGTTCAGTAGTAAGAGTAAAATGGTAAGTATAAAGCAGCTAATTTATCGGATATTTTCTCCCAGGTTTTATCAAATATTTAAAATTTAAAAAAAAACGTGCTTTAAAGATAAATATATGTAAAGATATTTGTTAAACACTTGCCACCCCCCCCCCCCCCTCGAATAAATGGAATTTTTTTTTAAATGCAAATACAAAACTCTGTCAAAAATGGCTCAATCGTATCCAAAACAGAACTTGACTTAGATATTTTCATGATAATTATGTATACGTAATTCCATTTTGGTATGTGCAACTTCTGCAAAGAAAATGAACAGAAACTGCATATAATTGGAATTTTTTCTAAATCCAACGGACAGAACTCTGTCCAAAATTGCTCGATCGTACCCTCAACTGAACTTAATCTAGATATTCTTATGAAAAATTTGGATACCAAATTTCGATTTCAATATGTGCAACCTCTGCGTAGAAAATGAATGGAAACTGATGATGGGCCGAGAGACCGACAGGAGCAAAGCAATATGCCCTCCCTTCTTCTAAGGGGGATAAAAATCTAGGACGACAAGTTTATTTGAAAAGAGATTTCCCCCCAAAGGATGAGGTGACTTGCGGCCCCCGGTAAATTGACAAAAAATTAAATTTAAATTTTACTCAATTTTTTAATGTAACTAATCACTGATATGTGTACCTTTATAGATTACTATTTTCAACAAAAATAGAAACGTGACTTGAAAGATATATATCTTTTATTGGGGTAAGGGTATCATGTTTACATCCACTTCCCATTGCATTTTTAACCCCGCCCTACTCTTTGAAGCCCTTAAAATATACGAGCGCAGGTAGGTACAATTTTCTCCTTTGGCTGGTCACTGTATTTTGAAATCTACCTATATGTGAAAGGAGAAAATTGTACCTAACTGCGCTCACATGCTATTTTTTTAAAAAATTGTAAAATCTAGCTGGCCTTTTCCATTATAAACAGATCGACGGAACTAGATTTTCTGACGTCAGAATAAATTCATATGCTAATCGAGGCACTGGCGATACTTTCTAACTGACCAATCAGCTAATTGATATTCGTTACGAGTGAGTACCACAAAAATACTATGGAAACATGCTTGGAATTTTACTGCTTTCCGATTTTTTTAAGCATTTGAGTCACAGAATGAGATTAGACACGGGTCTATATACGTGTATATTTCAGTATAAAATAGATAGATTTCAGTAAAAATTATATACAATAACAAACAATTGATAAATAAACATTAATATATAAACTTTTGTAGCGTGTTTGGTGAACAATTCGCTAGGTCTACACGTATTCCCGAGTATCAGTGAATACAAGTCTTATGTGCATTCCTTGTCCTAAAAACCGCAAATGCTGAAAAATCCTTGCGTATTATTAGCCTTGTTTGACCATTATATAAGTTTGAAATGTAGAAAACTATAACAGGTAAATTGACCAAAACCACGTGTCTGTGACAAAACGTAAACGTTGTAAACCAGCATGTTTGTTGTTCTGTCTTCGGATTGGACAATGACTATGTGCGAAATGATAACGATAGCCATATAAGGTCTTCTCGGACAAGCATATCCCTCTATTGTACTAAGACCCACCCATTCTCTTGCCATAAAAGAACATATTCTCACAAACCTGGCCGAATTTAGCTGTGATAAGGTCTAAAAAAATTAAAGACAATGCAATATTCCTTATAATTAAAATGTGTCTGAACTACTGAAACTATTCAAAAGGCCTCGTATTTATTCACTCCTGTATGAAAACTACAAACATCATTGTAGATTAAATATAATTCGTCGTGGAAAAGGAGCCCCACACTCTTAAAAATGTTTTACTTAGTAGTCATTTTTTACTTGAAATAACAAAGATAAGTAATAGATAATTACTAAGCATTTACTTAAAATTTTAAATCAATTACTGAAATATATGTCAATTACTAGATTCAAATGTTTTACTTGATTTTTGTATTTTAAAGAATTGTTTTACTTACACACTAAAAAGTTTTACTTAGTAATTTATATTTACTTAAATTTGTGTATATAAGTAATAACATTACTTGGTCTTTACTTACATTTTACCACTATTTACTATATAATTAATATTTTAATGCCCCCGTAAACGAAGTTTCGGGCGTATATAGTTTTTGTCGTGTCCGTCTGTCTGTCTAGCTGTCTGTCTAGCTGTCTCTCTGTTTGTCTGTTTATCCACAGAAACTTTAACCTTGCCCATAACTTTTGATTTAGCGGAGCTATGACTTTCATATTTCACACGTGTATTCCTTGTGACAAGACCTTTCTTTGAGTATCACCAAATTTGACCTTGACCTTGAAGTTTGACTCACTTATACACAAAAAATCCAAACTTATTCTTTATCCAAATCTTTTGAACAGTAAATACCAGGACATGTATACTTCACATATATATTTTTTGTTGAAAGAACTTTCATTGAATACCAACAACTATGAAATTTTGACCTTGACCTTGGAGATTTCCATCCTTGTGAAAAAAACTTTAACCTTGGCCATGACGTTTGAACGGTAAGGAATAGTGCTTTCATACTTACATATATGTAATCATTTTGAGAAGACCATTCATAGGATACCAAGAACTTTGACCCTTTGACCTTGACCTTGGAGTTTGACCCATTTTTAAAAAGCAAACCTTGACTGTAACTTTAAAAGGATTAGGGTTAGTGCATTCATACTTTACATAGTTCATCCTTGTGACAAGACCTTTCTTTGGGTACCACCAAATCTGTCCCTTTGTCTTTGACCTTGGCGTTTTACCTACATTTCAAAATGGTAACCTTGACCATAACTTCTGAAGGGTTAAGGCAAGTGTTTCCATATTTCACATATGTATTTTTTTTGGCAAGACCTTTCTGAAGGGTTAAGGCAAGTGTTTCCATATTTCACATATGTATTTTTTTTGGCAAGACCTTTCATTAGATACCAATAACCTTGACCTTTTGACCTTGGAGATATCAAGAAATCCCAATAATTTAAATTTGTATATAAGAAAAGTTTAACCTTTGAAATGTTGCCATACAGTGGCATAGGTGTTTCACAAACACATCTTGTTTGAATTGTATTTAATTGATTTACTTAAAACAAAAATTTATTTACTAAATCTAGGAGAATTCAGATCAGTAATTACTTAAATATGGTAGTCTAATCACTTATTGTCTGTGAGGAGGAGTTATCTTTCTTCTAAATATTCCTTCATGTGAAAAAAAAGTCACACTAATAAAAATGCAATATTAAGTACTTGAAATGTTTAACCATTTTTAAAATCGTCCTTAAAAAGATACAACTTATTCAATTTTTAAGGCTTTCGAAGTTGGAATCAAATGTTTTGTTGTTATATATAATAAAACAATTACAAAGAAATTGGCAAAAGAAATAGAAAGTATAATTGTTTCCATCATGAGTAGATTTCTTCTATTAAACTATTCAGAGGGCCCAATTAGGGAACTCTGATAAAGAAATCTGTGAGTAGCACTCACATGTCAGAGGGTCGGTACCTTGCATTGTTTCTAGTAAATAATGTCGATTTTAGTAAATATGATAAGTATTTCATTTACTTAGTATTCTTTTGAGTAATAATATTCTAGATTTTAATTAATTTCAGAATTACATTTACTTAGTAATAATTCATAAATTTAGTAAATAGAAAGCATATTATCTCTAAATTAAGTAATAATAATTTAACAAAAATGAGTAGTTCATTTACTAACTTTAAGTAATACAATTCCTATAATTTAAGTAATTCTATTGATACTTAGTAAATCATTTTATAAGTAAATGAATTCATCCTTATTACTAATTATGTTTACAATTACTAACCATGATAGTCATTTACTTGCTATTCTGACTAAATGGATTACTAATAATTACTAGTTTTTCTTTATCTAATATCTTATTTTAAAAACAACAAGTAAAACTTTTTTTAGAGTGCAGATAGCAGTTATGTCACATCATCCTTTTATCAAAATCAAAATCCAGCTTAATTTCTAATTATTTAAATCTTTTTACGGATGACAAAATGATACTTTAAGTAATATAATGATAAAAGCATATATGTGTGGCAATTGTTTATTTGTTTCATGAGATTTGTAAAAAAAAATTAGAGACATACTCGTATTAATGTATCTTATAGAGTGTATTAAGACGCATCAATACACGGATTAAGCAGAAAAACATGGGAATCCCAGCAGGAGATTGCAGGTCTGTCATTTTAATAATAGTTTATCATCATGAGCTCATTTCAGCGTTATTTTATGATCATATGAACCCGAATTCATACGATGCTTTACGCCGTATTGTTGTTTTTATGGTGTAGGAAAAAAGAGTCTTTGTTTATCTAGAGCTATTATTAACATGACTGTAATACAACAAGACCGAGTGTACAATTTAAAAAAGAACTTTAAAATTTTCTTTAAGGCCAACTTTAAAAATATGCAAGTTATTCTTTCCCAGACTAAGGGTTTTTTGTTGTTTTTTTTTTAATCTAGAATTTTTAGGTCATCTGAGTAACTCAGGTGACCTATTGCTATCCGTTTTCGTCCGTCGTCGTGTGTCGTGCGTCGTGTATTAACATTTGAATATTTTCATCTTCTTCTCTGAAACCACTGAACCAATTTCAACCAAATTTGATATACAGCATCTACGGGTAAAGGTGAACAAAAATTGTGAATTTTATGGTTCCCGCCCCCCTGGGGCCTGAGGGGTGGGACCAAAACCACTAAAATTATTGTAATCTTTAAAAATCTTCTTCTTGACTCCTGGACATCAAGCAGGCAAACTATTGACATGAATGTAATGAGCATTGAGTCCTCTACCAAAATTGTGAAATTCATGGCCCCAGGGTCAGGGGTTCTTAAGTTAGGGCGGGGCTATATAGATTATATAGTGAAAATGCATAATTTAAAAAAAATCTTCTTCTCTGCTCCTGGGTATTAAATAAACTAACTAAGTACATAGTTATGATGAGCAAGAGTGCCTCTTCCAAAATTTCGAATTTTATGGCCCCAGGGTCATGGGTTCTGGTGTTAAGGCGGGGCTCTTTTGGTTACATAGTGAAAATGCATTAATTCTTTTAAAATCTTCTCTGCTATTGGGTATTAAATAAACTAACCAAGCACATAATAATTATTATGATGAGCAAGAGTGCCTCTTTCAAAATTGTGAATTTTATGACCCCAGGGTCAGAGGTTCTGGTGTTAAGGCGGGGCTCTTTTGGTTACATAGTGAAAATGCATTAATTCTTTGAAAATCTTCTCTGCTCCTGGGTATTAAATAAACTATGTAAGCACATAATTATGATGAGCAAGAGTGTCTCTCTCAAAATTGTGAATTTTATGTATATATATTTATGATGATGAAAGGTGCATCTAGCGAAATGGTTACTAAGTATTTTTTATGCCCCCCCGGGTCGGGGGTGCGGATGGGTGGGGGTTATTTAGTCTGAAAATAAATTAATGCTTTGAAATCTGCTCTTTGGTATTAATCGACCATTTTATGATAAAATTTTGAAATATGTGGCCCCAGGGTCAGTGGTTCCTTTGGGATGAGGTGCACAACTGGTTATAAAGTGGAAGTGCATTTTCTCTTTGTTACTCTGATCTGCTTCTGTGTATTAAGTAAATAGAGTAAGCATGCTAAGTCTATAATTATGAAAAGCAATAATGCCTCTTTCAAAATTGTGAATTGCGAATTTCATGGTAATGTTTTCCCTCTCCTGACTGAGGGTAAAAGTTTTTAAAATAAAACAAACTGCAAATATGACTTCAAGTTAAAATTATTATAACTGAATAAAGGAATTGAATGTTTCCTGTAGAGTAAAAAAAAGATTTGAATAGGGGAAACAATCATTTTTTAAATGATTGTCTTGCAGAGCTATTGAACTTTAATCTTTACTCTAACAAATTGTTTCTCTCAAGCTGTTGCGAATTAAATGGCGAAAACAACCATTTTTTTATTATTTCAAATTAAAAATGAACAAAAATTGAACAAAACAGAAATTTGATTGAACAGTTTACAAATTTACCTATATCTAATCAATAAAGAAACAGCACTTCACACAATACTAGTGGGGTCTAATAACATTTTACTCTCCTGATTTATCTGCCCTTTTTAAGTTTCAAAGGCTGACGTTTAAAAAAAATCTGTAAAAAATACCTACAGATTGTGCTGAAAAATATATACATCGTGATGAAAAATGACAAAAGTGATATGTAAGTGTGTATCAAAGATTTTCAAGAACTTCCAATAGATTAAGATACTGAAATTGTCAAAGATAATGATAATTGCTTTCTTCAAGAGAATCAGCTGTCAAAGTTTGTTGAGCGTAGAAACGTCATTTCCGACGATTTTACCGATTGGAAACGATTTCGTCGAAATCTGTGAAACTGTAATATTTCTTTCATTGCTTTGAAAAACCTCTTGTTAAAGGTACAGTACAAAACAAAATTAAAAGAGAGGCAAAACCATAGTAATACATTTGAAATGTGTCGCATGAAGACAATCGTTGTCATTAAATTTTCACTATGTCCGCCAAGTACGCTCAGATGCAATATGTCTGTGACTGTTGTTGGTCCAATAAAACAGATGTTCAGAATTACTATACTGGCAAGTGTGACGGTGAAGCGCCTCTCGTCCTTCTGCCATCCTCCCTCCTGGTTATTGCGCAGGTTCAACATCAACCTCCGATTCCGGGCCTGGCGCACAGTTCTCACCAGCACAATGTTGATTACCGCAAGAACAATCAAGGGAATAAAATGGATGATTACCATCAGTGCGATTTCTATGATAAATGACATTAGACTTTGTTTGAATGCAGTTTCGACGTATTTCCCTTTGATAGGGTCTAATTCATACTGGAAAAATTTGTGAAGCGACATGAGGAGAGCTACAAATAATATAGATAATATTCGAATTATAGTTCCTCTTCTTCCACACTGTCCTCTAGCCCGAAGTGGATATTTCACATACAGAAAGCGCTCAACAGTCAACAAAACAACAATCCAAATGCTTGTTGCAGTTAGCAAGCTGACAAAAGGGATGAAAATGTAAATGTTGTACCACCGCCAGGCGTATTCAGTCGAATTTTCCCCTCGTATCATATAAGGAAAAGAAACCAGTAAAGCTAATAGATTAACTATGGTCAGAGCCTTCAAATTGATGTACGGGGATTGCTTGAGAGATTTCCGCATCAAAACTACCAGGCTAAAAGAATTTCCAATAATTCCGAAAACACAAATTGAAGGTGCCACGTATTTTGTACAAATCGTTCCAAAAATTTCCGCTAAATGACCTTCATTGGCTTCTATTCGACCAGCCGTGCGATTTATTTCGGAAAAGGTGTTGTTTGGAAAATGCATGTTCGACCCGGAATTAAAATCTAAAAATGAAAAAAAGGATGGTTACGTTTAACTTTCGTGTAATAACTGTGCAACTGAAAATAGTATATATTATGTTTACACCCCCTTTGTATTATGTTTACACCCCCGTTTTTAGCAATCCCTTTAATGTTTTTTTATTAACAAAATTTTGTATCTAAAAAGTCACATCCATTTCATACCATGAAGTTGTCGTAAATGAAATAGGCTCAGTGTGATTCCGTTAGTAAAAACAGATTTCATTATTGAAGAGCGGAGATAATTGTAAGTGGCTTAAAAAGATAATATAGATTCTCATTAGGATTATTGGCATTTCAATTTTAAAATTATACGACACATGCCCGCAGTTATATTCGACTTTATTAGTGTTCCTTGTATGTGAGATGAATAAAGAAAATTATACTTCAAAATGTAAATCCTAATTTAGGAAGAACCTACGAATAATACGAGGGTAAATCCAAAACCAATGCTACAACTATCATAAAAAGTTTTTAAAAATCTAATTTTATAAACAAAATTTTACATATTAATTTCCTTACTTTTTAAATTTTTGTCTGAAAATTTTATTGAGCTGTAACAGATACTGTTTAAAATATGAAGATAAACACGACGTTACGATTTTGTCTATCGCCGACCGGCAGGAATGTGACCGACGTCATTATAATGTTTTGTTTTGTTTTTGGGGTTTTTTTTGGGGAGGGGGAGTTATCGGTATATTCTTGCCGTGTAGCGAACGACGAGCCTAAACGTGTATTGAAAAGTATGTCGTATATCGTCATATATCTGAAATAAATTTTAAGACGAAAGTCAAAATAGAAAGAGGAACTTATTTAAACAAAAATGTTGATAACGTTCATTATCATTAATTACAGTTCTGAAAGCAGGAGATAGCAGACAATTTGACATTATATAAGCATCCCCAATTGAAAAAGTTTATTAATAATTAAACGCGAAGATGTGTTAGATTCAGTATTTTTTAAAAACATAATTCAATATTATGCATTTGATAGTGAGGGAAATATGAAGACTTATTCAGCCAAGAAAAATCATATTCCCCGAAAGCTTCGCCCGAGGGGAATATGATATTTCTTGGCTGAATAAGTTTTCACATACATGCCAACTTTCCCGATTTAGCAGTGGGATTGTTTTTATTATTCCCGATCAAAGCAAAATTGCCTTTGAAATGAAAAAAAAAATCACCCAAATTTTTTCGATTTTAAAAGTTTCACCGCTGAATTTTGACAATCGGGATAACAATTCTCTTGTTTATTCAATGCACACAGATAAGTTTCATTGTTTATTTAACCAGATGTTAATTAGGCCTAGCCACAGGAAATCACTTCACGCTTGGAAATACGCAGTTGTCCACTGGTGCAAGAAGCTTATAGCTAGGGGCAATCAGGTATTATCTTGTTGTTTTAAAGGGTATGCAAGGTGAAACACATAGATTAACAAGAAAATTGTTTGTCATTTTATTAAAAATATAAATTAAAGACAATAAAATGCAAATCAAACAATAAAAACGGAATCCAAAGAGATCGTTTTTTAAAAACGAAAGTAGAAATCTAATAAAGCATAACTGCTTATTTTATCTACCTATGATGAAAAATATTGTAAAGTTAACCAGTTAAAATATTATTAAAAAATTACGATGAAACAATCAAGTGTATGTCCCAAAAGTAATATGTTAGGTAGATCTATGTGCATGACTGAAGGAAATACCCACATGGCACCATCTGAGCCTGACAAATTTCATGACTGTAAAAAAAAATAATAATTCTGTTTTGGATAGGTGGTATAAATTTCTGTAAATTTAATATCTTATTAGAATTTCTAATTAATTGATATATAAATGAAAAAATGTTTCTAGAAACAGCTAGGACTTTACAGTATCATTTACCTCATTTATTTTTAGCCTTTGAAAAAAATGATTTTAAATTTGTACAATTTTCAATTTTTCACTAAATTCTGTCCTGGTAGAAAAAAAATTGTTTATATATGTAACTATATAAATACCCCTTCTTTAGTGAGAGAGGCACCTATTTTAGCAAAAATATTTCAATTTTGGAAAGAAAAACATTTTTTGTGTTAATTAGATTAACCCTTGAGTTTTATTGATAAGTGATATCAATATTATAAATAAAAAAAAAATCATTTCATAATTATTTAATTTCACGACAAAATGTCGCGAATTTAAAGCTTTGAAAATTGTCGTCACGCTCTAAATCCCCCATGGGAATTTTCAAAAGTTGGCATGTATGTTTTCATGTTTCCCGAACATTCATGCAGTGAATTGTTTATTATACCGAAACAAGCAAAACCTTTGAAATAAACATAAACTTTCAAATTCGGCACCTCTCTCAAATTCATTTTCATTTATTACGTAAAGTATCATCAGTTTTGTGACGTAAACCAGGCTATTGTGACTTCTACTTCTCTCGGGAGTTTTCGTTCAACGAACAGGAACTACATTGCGGGAAAATACACTAGGTGTTCCGAAGAGGTGGAATATGATGAAAAGCGTGCCGACGACTGGGAAATATGAAGTTTTACGGCCCGCTCACGTGATAATCTAGAACCAATCAGATAACGTGTTGTGTAGAATATTTATAATGAGGTATAATAATGACATTTACTTGCTTTAAAGTTTACTCACAATAATCAGGCTGCCATTAAGGAATTACTCATTTATACGCCGCGTTTCTCCTCGCAATTATTCTAAATCAGTGTAATCAGCGCAAGAAGCTCTGTTTCTGATCGATTCTTTAGTAAAGATTGAAAGTGTAACATTCGATTTTACATGAAGCTTTTAAACTTTTTTGATATTTCTATGTCTATAGAGTACGGTTATATTAGTCGCTTATTGTTTTAAGAGAGTTAAGTTTGTATAATGGATACGTACATGTAGAAGATTAAAATACGGTGAAGCTTTTTTCCTTAGAATCGTGCCTTGTCCTCCACTGGGTATTCAGCAATAATGTAGTGATGAAAGTACTGTAATCAATAGATCTTTAATATTTACTTTCAAAATCATTGAAAAAAAAACTATAATCAACCAGATTGCATACTGGTTTTGTCAAAAAGTTCCGGGGACAAATGTTGAATTTTCTTAAAGATATATATGCCGTATTAGTGTTTTATTGCTAAAGAAATAAATATATGCGGTGTCTCGTCAAGTTACATGTTACGTAATTTCTGCGATTAAGACAATTCCACTCCATCACTTTTAAAAGTTATGAAATATTATTTTGTAAAAATTATTTTCTCTCCGAGTCGGATATTAAACTGCCTCTTATTGAAATATTCATGAACACGTGGTCTCGCATGCTCACAGCAAACAATGGTCCAATCTCGTGAATGAGCCGAAAAGCATGATGGTCTACCACGATTTTACTACAAACACGTGGGTTAGGGAGATGTACGATGCGATTTCAAATGACGGCTGGAAAGCCAATTTATATTTTTTTTTAAACCTGTTTTAGAAAAATAGGAACAATAGTTACTAAGTTCACGGTTTAATTGAAAATTACCTCTATATCAATTCTCCTGTGCATTGATTGTAGAATGTGTATTGAGTAGCATACTGTACATGTATGTTTCGAAATTGTACACATTGTAAACATTGTCAATACGTGAGCACACCTCAGAGGTAGTTGTTTTTGTTCCGAGGAATATATAGTCACATGAAATTGTCTTTTCGCTGTCAGTACAGCACGGGGAAACTAAACAAACGGACCTGTACAATAGAGTGGGGAAAACTCTTATTTTTATCAGTAGTAGTAGTAGTAGTAGATGATAATGTACATAATGCATTAAGCGTGTAAATGCTTGGGAAAATGCACCACGTCTTTCCGAGAGCGATTTAAAAAAACTAGCCTGTTCGGAAAACACATGTAGCATTTATGTACTGAGTAGTAACCCATAAATGCATTAAATGCAACTCATTGACCTGATTGGTCGATTTGTCAGTCTTGTTGGTTCCTGGCTGAACAGACGTCACAAAAAATAGTTTCCTCGACCTGATGATTCTCGTGATGCTTTTCCCGCGCACATGCGCAGATCCAACATAAACGTCAGTCCTTTATAAATATGCATGAGAATATCGTGTTCTTTTCCCGACCAGTACTTTGTTAATACTGAATAATATTTCGTCGAATTTGCGAGAATGCTTCATTTTTGATAGCTTATCATACTTCAGAAATTTTTGTTTGGTTTCAGCTGTGCAAAAATACTGTTTAACACGGCATACATATCTTTAATAAAGTCCCCAAAGGCAAAGTGAATACGATAATATTTTAAGGGACTCCGACCCTCAGCCAGGAAGGACAACTCTTTAATTTATAATTCAATGCAAAAAGTCTTTAAATGAAGCTTGAAAATGAAATATTTTCATGCAACAATTTTCATTATATGCCTCTCAATGTGCTTCAAGGTTCTTTGCAAAGATCCATAAATCACTTCTAATTTCATATCATGTTAATAAACATTGGTATCTAAAAATGCTTTTTCAGGATAAAAATTTCTACTTTTAATTAGACCTTTCTGAGAAGTTCAAAGAACCTTGAAGCACATTGAGAGGCATATAATGAAAATTGTTGCATAAATGATTTAATTTTCATTTAAAGACTTTTTATATTAAATTATAAATTAAAGAGTTGTCCTTCCTGGCTGAGGATCGGAGTCCCTCAATATAGAACATGATTTTGTAATCAATATACAACACAACGACCAAAAAAAAAATAATATGCACACTATTTTATGAAAACTATAGGTACATGTATAAATACTTTGTACATGCAAGTGCACGGTCCAGTCTGATTTGATAATTATTTCATGATAACAAATCGAGTGAAATTGTAAAATTCTGATTACCGATACGTTGCAGGGTACGTATACACCGGCCCTCTCTACCCTGTAGATTTAAGTAATAAATAAACGAGATAAAGCATTATAAAGCAATTCTGAAAAGTTCCGAAGAATAATATTTTTTGTTCAAATTTTTGTTTTATACAATATTTTAATCTTGGGGTTAATTTTAAGTTGTATGGACTATATTAGGCCAGACGGAACAATGACACCCCCCTTTCGCAAAAAATAATTTGCCAATAAATAAATGATAGAAAACCTAAAATGTACCTACTTTATGCTTTCCACTTTATTAATTTCAATGCATTTTTTTGCTTGAACCCCCTCCCAACTGAAATTGCACTCCCTCCCAAATGCTTCTTAAGGCCATTTATGTACATTTACGTAAAACCCATGTATAATATATAACTTTACTCAAAACAGTTAACATAATATATTTTAAAATTGAACTGGGCGACGGTGGCAGACATTATTTTCTAAAGGATGATAAACACAAAAATGAGTCATTTTGAGGCTTTTCTGCATTAAACTTAGAAATGTACTAAATTAATGACGTCATATTTCCAGAACGATCCCACTTCATGCCATATTCTTTAATGTTTTATCATATCCATCTACTCAACTCTTGTTAAAGGCAGTTTCATAATTTTTTAAGAACATTAAATTTTAAGGACACAATAAAGCCCAAACCATACCTTACCTAACCTCCGACACATACTTTCATAGACATCATTAAATCATATTCAATTATTTTTTTATGATGATGAAATTACTTCAAATTTAATTTTTTGACCCAACCCCCGACACACACAAACACAATCTGATTACATTAAAGTTGATGCAATAAAATGTTTATGTTTTTTTTTTCTAGGGTATATCTGCAAATTTAATGAAAGGCAACTTTGTGCATACATGTTTTTAACAAAAAATCTTGTGAAATTGAAGAATGAAATTCGTCATAAGGTTTGTCTGAAGATTTATTATACTTAAGATAGTTTTGTGAAACAGCAGTGACAAATCTTATGATTGTCATAAGTCAGATCTTAAGATGACCGTAAGATCTATTTTAGGACAAATCTTACGATAGTTTTGTGAAACCCAGCCCAGGTCTTCTAACTAACTGTTTGAATGTTGAAAGGGCACTAATTGTATTCTTTTAGCAGATCTGTTTTTATATTCCTATGAAGAAAAAATAATTTGAACACTATGACATGGGAAGAAGAAAACACTTGCTGTGGCCTTCAACTCGACATCCCGATATCATGCCATTACATGTAGTTATATCCGAAAGTATGTAAAGTGTGAATGCCTAAGTGAATCAGAAATAAAAGACGCTATGTATTCTACAATGATGCTTCCAGTTTCAGCTTTCCTGCCCTAGTGGTTCTTGAGAAGAAGATTTTTAAAGATTTTTCCTGTATATTTCAATGTAAATCTTGGATTCCCTATTGAGACCCCGCCCTACCCTCATTGGTCATGAATAATACAATTTAGAATCTATAAAACCCCAGGATGCTTCCATATAAGTTTCAGTTTTTATGGCATAGTGGTTCTTGAGAGAATTTTAAAAGATTTTTCTATATATGTCAATGTAAAACTTGCATTCCCTATTGTGGACACGCCCTACCCCTGGGGGACCCCATCATGATTTGAATATATCATTAAGAGGCCAATGGGCCACCTCGCTTACCTGAATAGCTTTGACCATGCTGTTTTTTACTAAACTCCCCCTTGTAAAATCTTTTGTGACCACATCCTACCCATGGGTTATAATTTAGAAAATTTAAAATCTACTCTACTCCATAATGCTTTCGCATAAGTTTCAGCTTTCCTGGCTCAGTTGTTGTTTGAACAATTTAGAATCTACACTACCCATCAATGCTTCCACATGAGTTTCAGCTTCTCAGGCCTAGTGGTTCTTGAGAAGAAGATTTTTAATTGACCCAACCCTATTTTTGTCTTTTCTTGATTAAATCCCCTTGTGAGGAGACTTGGTCCTTCATTTTTATCAATTTAAACTACTCTTTACCTAAGGATGCTTTTGACCCAGTGGTTCGTGAGAAGAGGATTTTAAAATAGTTCTCCTGTATATATCAATGTAAAACTTGGATTCCTTATTGTGGCCCCGCCCTATTTCAGGAATCATGATTTTAACAATTTAGAATTTTCACTACCCCAGGTGCTTCCACATAAGTTTCAGCTTTTCTGGCCCGGTGGTTTTTGAGAAGATTTTAAAAGTTTTTTCCATATTTATTTCTATGTAAAACTTAGATTCCCTATTGTGGCCCCGCCCCATTCCCCGGAGGTCATGATTTGAACGATTTAGAATCTACACCACCCCTCGAGGCTTCCACATGAGTTTCAGCTTTTCTGACCTAGTGGTTCTTGAGAAGAAGATTTTTTAATTACCAACCCTGTTTTTGTCTTTTCTTGATTATATCCCCTTGTGAGGAGACTTGGTCCTTCATTTTTATCAATTTAAACTACTCTTTACCCAAGGATGCATTTGGCCCAGTGGTTCTTGAGAAGAGGATTTTAAAAGAGTTCTCCTGTATATATCAATGTAAAACCTGGATTCCTTATAATGGCCCCGCCCTCTTTCAGGGTCAAGATTTTAACAAATTAGAATTTTTACTACCCTAGGTGCTTCCACATAAGTTTCAGCTTTTCTAGCCCAGTGGTTCTTAAGAAGAAGATTGTTAAATGACTCCGCCTCTTTTGTCTTTTCTTGATTCTCTTTCCTAGTTAGGAAAATTGACCCTTTATTTTAACAACTTAAAATCCCCTTCATCCAAGGATGCTTTGTACCAAGTTTGGTTAAAATTGGCCTGCCCATTGGTTCATGAGTAGAAGTTGAAAATGTGAAAGGCTAACAGACATACAGGCGACGCACAACGGGTGATCAGTAAAGCTCACTTGAGCTTTCAGCTCAGGTGAGCTAACTATTAATTTTTTTCTAAACCACGTAAATATGTCAGCACGATTTTAAGGGATTTTGCAGCAGTGAACTCGTGTTACCTCAAGTGTTTAGAAGAAAGTTTATTCGTTTATGTATTGACCTTTTATGTATATTTCACACTGCCTAAATCGTGAAAGAATTGTCCAATAAGTACATCTGAGAACTCTACGTTCTGTCCACATGGGATTAGTTGTTTGACATTCTGATCCACTCCAAATTCTCTGCGACGTTAACTCTTTATCTCGTTTCTTCAAGACTCGAAGATAAAGATTATAACACCATTCATTACTTAAGTATGGCGAGGCATTATAAATGAAAAAGGAAGCACACTGGTTTTCAGAATTCCTAGACTAATAAAATTTTGTTCTGTTTTAAAAACTCCAAAATTCCCTCTAGAAACAATACTTCAAAAGACCAAGATAATGAAATCTTAAAAATTGATAAAAATCAATACAAAAGTTGCCGAACTTTATTAAACCTCGTTTCATAAATTTATGAGTTTTTTTTTTCCCATTGATAAATTCAATAATCCAGAAAACGAAAACATCTCTCAACGGGAAAATAAGCGGGGAAAATGCAAATTACGAAAACATAAATCTTCCTCAATTCAGGGAGAAATGGAGCTGGTGAGATTTGTGATCGTCATCTCATTTTTTCTGTACCCAATCATTCATGAAAAAAAAAATGCCCTATCACTTACAGGGTGTTGGAAAGAGGCTTCAAATTAAAGAGAATTTAAATACCTATCCGTTTGGAGTAATCGCGCCCGGCCTTAAAACAGTGCAAGTAAAATGTTTGAAATGAGTTAATTCAATATAATTTTGATTAAAAAATGTTGCCGTATTTTTATATAAACTAGCGTAAACACACGAAGTGCTGAAGTAAATATATTCTCTCTACTTACACATTTAACAACAAAAACGGATATTGCAGTTGTAAAAACCATAAAGAAGTGCTGCCTCAAAAACCATTAAATGTAAAGCGTTATCACACAGGTTTAAAATCCCACATGAAGGGCCTAGAAAATAAAAAAAATAGGAAATGTTAATTCTTTTAATTGATGTTTTTGTGATGTACCGAAAATGTTATGGATATTGTAATTGGTACTTAAAGTAGTTGACACTGAAGGATAAAAGCAGCGAATATAGGATTTTCAATTTTCAACATTTAACTTTTCCGATTTTTTTTTGGGGGAGCTTGTCAACTTTTTCAGGTAAATAAAAAAATTCTTTTCTCTGGCTGGCCCCCCCACTTTCAAAAACGATGCTATGCCACTGTCACAGGTCCCA
The DNA here is from genome assembly GCF_032062105.1 of Saccostrea cuccullata. NCBI lineage: Eukaryota > Metazoa > Mollusca > Bivalvia > Ostreida > Ostreidae > Saccostrea > Saccostrea cuccullata. Next base: position 50,811 of record NW_026927640.1, on the reverse strand, counting down.
TATGCATATCCTACCAAAATAATTCAAATCAAGATCTATTTCATGATTAATTTACCTACATATTTACCACTGATATATAATTAAATCATCGATTTAGTTATAACACTTGTTCTTTATCATTATTTATGTTCTAAAGTTTACGGGGAATGCTATAACTCGTCTCTCTAACTCCATGTGTTATGGTATGCACCAGACTACGGAACATTTGAAATTTCATTGTGACAATATATTGTAAGTTAATGATATACTCAGTTAATAAAGCAAAATATGTTGTTTGAATAATTTCACCGTACAAATTGCTCTATTCACCAAGAAAGATTGCTACGTTTTATATTCTCTGTTATTTAAATCGCTGGATCCACCTAACATTCTTCTCTGCAAGCTTTGATGCTATTTATTTTTGGAATGCGCAGTACTATGCGCGAAGCCACTTGGCAGTTTTTCCACTGTCATGGCGGCGGAGGTTACCTGTCCTTGTAATTCCTAGCGGCAGCGACTGGAATCAAGGGCAGAGAACCAGTGCTAAAATACCTATCCGTTTGGAGTAATCGCGCCCGGCCTTAAAACACTGCAAGTAAAATGTTTGAAATGAGTTAATTCAATTTAATTTGATTAAAGAAGTATTGCTGTTTTTTTTTATATAAACTAGATGAACACACGCGCAAGCGTGGGGAATTAAGAAATGAATTTAATTTTATATACATGAGGTTTATATAAAAACTAAACATTGATTTCATGACGCGTTAGCGCTTTTAAAATATGCCGAAGAACTTGTTGAATATATACCTCATGTAACTTAAAAAATTGGTTCATTTCTTATATTTACATTATGTTTGTGATGACTTGCCATAAATTTATGCCGTTCAACTGTCATTTTTAAAACAAAACAGGGTGCATTTATTTTTTGTTTTTGTATCAAGAGCTCGCAAAATAATTAAAATATTTCATGCTTATTCCATACATACCTTTGTATTCATAGAAAATATACTGCATTTTATTTTGTAAAGAATCATAGGGGAAATTTATTGGAAATGTAAATATTTGAATTTATATTTATTTACCATTAACAACAAAAAATATTGCAGTTGTAAATTGTAGTTTTTCCTGACAGACTACAGGGTTATAGAAGGTTTAAAATCCCACATGAAGTAGAAATTTAAAAAAGTTCTTTTAATTGATGTTTTTGTGAAACCTCATACAATGTTATGGATATTGTACTTCAGATGTTTTTATTTCATTTTCATGAAGGATAAAAGCAGCGAATATACACAATTTTCACATAAATTGATTTTTGTTGGGGGAGGGGATAGGGGGTGGGGTGATGGAGAGGGGTATAAATTCAGGTACTTGGGTCCTGGTTTATAATTATTAATTATATATGTACTTATCGATATGTAAAAAGTTTTTTTTTACCATATTAATAACGTACATACATGTACATATTCATAAACCAAAACCCAAGTACCTGTGTAAAAATTAGCTTTAATATTTATTTATTAATTAATTAGGACCCGAGCGATCTACTTGGCTCGTACTTGGTTCATGCCCAAGTCTTATGTGGACAATAATGAATGCAAAATATACAGATCAAAAGCAAAATATGCAAATATTTAAATGTGCATCAGTTTTTGATTTGGCTATAAAAATGTCAGTGTATAGGAACGTGACTACTCAAAAATAGAAATTTCTGTGAAATTCTTCTCCAAAGCCACTTGCTAATACCTGCCACTTGGCAATACCAAAGGCTATTTCTAGCTACTTGGCTAAACAGACGCAATTTGGTAACTCGATAAGCTTATACAAATGCCACTTGGTTTCTAGCCACTTGTCTATACCCGTCATCTGGGTAACCCAAAGGTTTTGCCAATTGACAAAATCAAGAATTTACACGTGTCATTAACTCGTCTTCAACTTACATTCCTCGCTGTCAGAATATACCATACCTTATACATTTGACAATTATGTTACTCCTTAACCAATTTAGACATTTGTTTATCTATATAATCCTTTTATTGCGTGGACCCTGAGGTCCACGCAAGTAAATATTTAAGCGAGGTTAAACCGGATGTCATGGGCAAACGACAAGCTACGCTTGCGCGAGAATGCTAGCGAGTTCGAACATTAGGCAACTTGCCCGTAGAATAATTCGCCCTACTCGAATTAGAATATGCCGTTCATTGGCAAATCGCTCTTTTAAATCCGCATATCGTATTTATATATTCATCGGCGGATCCGAATTTCTCTTATATGCATGTACGTTTATAAAAAAACTAAACATTGATTCTATGACACAAACATTTTAAAAAGTAGGAAGAACCTGCAGAATATAGATACATGTAACCAACTTGAATAACGTCATTCACACAAGTTCTAGCCTTTAAAAGACAACAAGTTTTCACCGGCATTAATAATTAGTTTTGTGCATCAAGGCTTAATTAAATATTTCAGCAATCCAAATACCGTTTGATATAGGTATGTAGCAAAAGTTTTTAATATGAGGGAGGGGGGGGGGGCTCAGAAAAAAAATCTGCGTACTACAGAGCTGTGCTTTACATGTACAGTCAGATCTATTTTTTCCATGATAGATTTCTTGCGTATAAATCCAGAACAGGTGTCAAGTCCCAGCCATTATGGATTACATGTATCAAAATAGCCCGATTTTTTAAGGACAGATGTTACAAACTTTTGTCAGAAATTTTGAAAATAACAACTTGGGTCATGTTTTAATGAATAAAATTAACAAGTTTCACCGCGTGGTTGCAGAAAATAGAATTTGAAGAGAAAAATATTTGCATAGAATGATAAGGATGGTTTCAGAAGGGTAGAATTTTGAACACCACAGAAGGTTTACAATTTCTTTATATTCTAGAAATTTATTTGCATCATTTGCAATGAAATTAGGTCGAAAAATATATATACCAATCCAGACATCCATTTTTTATTTGTATCATCTGTCCTTAAACTGACAAAACTAAAGGCTAATCGGAGATAAAAATTTAACAATTTTGCTTTGAGACTACAATCAGTCATAAGAAGGCAGATCATTGTAGAAAATGTGAACAAACCTACATGAATATTCACTACACCTAGAAATTTTCTTGAATTGAATTTCGGTTGGAAACACATGCATATGGTCCACGTATTGCAGTCCTTTTTTTTAAAGCAACTTGTTAAAAATATTAATGGCTTTCCCGGATACAATATGCTTCTAATGATTTCCAAGCATACTTTCTTGTCTTAATCAAATTATTGTTTTTATTGTATTTTTATTTATATAACATCATTGTTGTAAAAATATTTTATCAAATAACCCGTTAATTACATTATATACAATTATTTATTGTTTTAAACAATATAGCACAAAGGAGATAACGCTAAACCGTTTCATGATGTTCTAAAAGCTTCCGTCAATATTGAGATCGGTGATTGACGAAAATAATTTGCACTTTTCGCTTTTTAATAGGTTATAGAACAGAACATTTACAAGACGGCAATACAAGAATCTGTCAATCAAACAAAATATGTTTTCCTTGAATAATTAAATTTAAAGTATTAGAAATAACGTGTTTCCAATAACCCTACAAAAAATCAGTGTGCCTTTACTGCATATTGTCCGTCTACACTATCAGTTGTGGAATACTGATCCAGATGTATATTCAGATTGTTTATATTAAAAGTTTATGTGATACTAGTATCTAATTCTCACATTTTCAAATTTCAGAAAAAATTGTATTATCATGAGCTCACAAACATGTATAAATCTTAATTATTAAAATTCCGCCTCTCAAAATTAAAAAGTCATAAGTTGAATGAAACTGGATGTTTATGAAAAGTAGGTCAAAGGTCAAGGTCAGGTTAACTGTAATGCTTGTACATAAATTTTTCTTAAGGTATTATGACAAACAGTGCACAAGCTAATTAGCATAGTCTTAACTCTGAAATGTTAAAAATATCCCTGTATATCGGCAATATAATATCCATGAACTTTGAAAAGTAGGTCAAAGATCAAGGTCAAGGGTCACGAGATTGATAATCATGGTATTTACAAAACCCATGGTGCAAAGTAGTATATGTGCAAAATATCACTTTTGGAGATAAAGGGTGTGACAGATGGACGGACGGACTGACAGACCGGTAAAGTGATCCATAAGTGCCGCTTTGCTCTGTAGGCGACACAAAAAAGTTATCTTTTAATGATATCTATTACAAAAGAACATCAAAATTAATTGCAAAATGAAAGAATTAAGCTTTACGCATTTATATCTTCTAGTTCTTACATCGCGGTTGATGTTAATAAGCTATCAACGGTATCATATCTTGATTGGCTTGCCAGAAACAAAAGCTTTTTAAAGGTTCCCTTAATCAATATATGTACCGTAAAAGCAATTTTACCGATGATTCAGTTTTGCAATTATGAGGGACAAATTTGCATTTTGCAAGCGATTCATTTCTTTTCGGTGGCCATAGCTATTTTTCTGGATATGCATCTGTCGTTAACATTTCTTAATGTTAAAAATGTTAGGAGGGGGGGGGGGGGGTAAAATCTTTTAATTCGCGTCTGCCTTAAATAATCTCTTATTCTCTATATTACCAGTTCTTAATCAAAAATATATTAAAAAGTATATTAAAATATCTTCAGACATATGAGATTCGACATATGTCGACACGATATATAACCCAGCGAGTATAAAAAATAACACTAGAGTCTGATCATGATACATCTTGTTTCATATTTGGATATTTACTGGTAAAAGACGTTAATGGTGACCAAACAACAAAGCTAAATGATGAATATGATGACTTTTCAGTCATAAACTTCCCTTACTTTTGCAGCATTATACCTTCATAAGCTGCATACGGGGACTCTACATTTCAGTTGATTCGATACGGAAAAGACTTCACTGCATGAACGATTTCTATAACTAGGAAAGTTATTTACAAACAACTTGATGAAACAAGAATCTCAACAGTCTTGTTTAAAGTTATGTCGCAAGTACTATAGAATTAAATGTTTGATACAATGACTTTGTCAGCAAAACATTCATCAAACCAGAAGTCTCTGTCGAGACTGTAGCTCTACTGGTTTGTACTTATCAAAAACCATTGCACTATTTTATGTATCTTTGTGTAGTTTACTTGGGTGCCAACTTATTTTGGAATCAATCTAAAACTGTAGAAAGAGTAGCGTTTTAAAGGAATTTCACAGAAAATTCTATTTTTAGTAACCATGGTAACACCGTTCATCAAAATCAAAAACCGATGCACTATTCTATGTATCTTAGTGTAGTCTACTTGTGTGCCAAGTTATATTGAAATCAGACCAAAACTGTAGAAGGAGTAGCGTTTTAAGGAATTTCACAGAAATTCCTATTTTTAGTAACCATGGCAACACGGTTCATCGAAATTAAAAACCGATGCACTATTCTATGTATCTTGTGTAGTCTACTTATGTGCCAAGTAATATTGAAATCAGACTAAAATTGTAGGAGGAGTAGCGTTTTGAAAAATTGTTTACAGACAGACGGACAGACAGACAGACAGACGGACGGACGCCGGACGCATTACTATCGCATAAGCTCTTCTGGTCTCTGACCAGTAGAGCTAAAAATCAAATGACTTTTTCATTTTCAGGCCATTATGTACAAATACCGAATTGCAAAGAATATATCCCTTACTTCCAGAAATGACAATTAAAGGTCGAGATTTTTAACCGTACGGTTTTCTCAGGTAAGGGGAGGGACTAAATTTTACATGCGTGGCACCCCGAGGCATTGACGGTCGTGCAGACCGTGGGAAGCGCTAATCACTATACACAAACAGTGTACACAGGAAGTCCATGGGTATTACCTGTACAGCTTGATGGCCTACTGTTCATCATAAAATTAGTAGAATTCGTAAATAAAAAAAATATCAATATTAAGTAATTAATTATAATTGTAAAATTTCGTAATTTCAGTCTCATATCTAATATCAAACAAACAGGAATCTCGCAGGCCGACTTGTTCTAAAAAAATACCTAAGGTATGATGTACGTCACATGTACAGCAGCAACGACTTGAGTTCGTTGTAAAAAAAAAATCATTATGGAGTACAAGTATATTTTCAAAAGTAAAATACTCATCCTTGTCTGTCCCTTTCAAAATCTTAACCAGAAGTCTCTGTCGAGACTGTAGCTCTACTGGTTTGTACTTACCAAAAACCATTGCACTATTTTATGTATCTTTGTGTAGTTTACTTGTGTGCCAACTTATTTTGAAATCAAACTAAAACTGTAGAAGGAGTAGCGTTTTAAAAGAATTTCACAGAATATTCTATTTTTAGTAACCATGGTAACACAGTTCATTGAAATCAAAAACCGATGCACTATTCTATGTATCTTAGTGTAGTCTACTTGTGTGCCAAGTTAAATTGAAATCGGACCAAAACTGTAGAATGAGTAGCGTTTTAAAGGAATTTCACAGAAAATTCTATTTTTAGTAACCATGGCAACATTGTTCATCAAAATCAAAAACCGATGCACTATTCTATGTATCTTAGTGTAGTCTACATGTGTGCCAAGTTATATTGTAATCAGACCAAAACTGTAGAAGGAGTAGCGTTTTAAAGGAATTTCACTTCTATTTTTAGTAACCATGGCAACACCGTTCATCGAAATCAAAAACCGATGCACTATTCTATGTATCTTAGTGTAGTCTACTTGTGTGCCATGTTATATTGAAATCAGACCAAAACTGTAGAAAGAGTAGCATTTTTCAGGAATTTCACAGAAAATACTATTTTTAGTCACCATGGCAACACCGTTCATAGAAATTAAAAACCGATGCACTATTCTATGTATCTTAGAGTAGTCTACTTGTGTGCCAAGTAATACTGAAATCAGACTAAAATTGTAGGAGGAGTAGCGTTTTGAAAAATTGTTTACAGACAGACGGACAGACAGACAGACAGACAGACGGACGGACGCCGGACGCATTACTATCGCATAAGCTCTTCTGGTCTCTTACCAGTAGAGCTAAAAACTATTCATAATTATTGTAAATATAGTAACATTTAGAGCTTCGATCACCGTCAAATAGTAACAGTTACATGTCGTTTGTATAAAAAGTCGCGTGGTCCTATTTTTAGCAATTGTACATTTGTATCCTATTGTGAAAAATTCGCGATAACGATGGTTTTGTAAAGTTAAAATTACATACAAGTATGTGTGTATTTTAAGTAAATTTAGATTATAATTAAACAACTTAAAACAAAATATTAAATCATTGCTAACATATGTATTTCTTTCAAAACTATTTTTAACAACTGTGGCCTTGAACGGAGGTAACAATGCAACCCACGAAGCAAGAAATGCTCGGTTCTAAAAAGGAAAAGAAAAGAAAGAAACTCTTAATTCTTTAATACTTGTTCAGGCGAAGTTGTTACTTACAATGTATCAGATTTATTTGTTTTCATCCCTAGTTATCCATTACATGCAAAAGTGTTACCAGCTTATTTTCTTCTTTATTTTCATCGTAATTTTTCGCCGCGTCTCAAAACAATAATCATTTTTAATTTTTACGAGTGAAAACATGATTTCATTCACCTATGCAATTTCCATTAGTAAAAATATACATAATCCTGATTTATTTTATTGAATTACATATACAGTGAGATGAAATTCATTTTGAATGACATGTTTGCAATACAGATAATTAATTAATATATGATCAAGCTGAAATTGTTTGCATCGAAATGGCTTTCTTATTGCGATGGTAATTTAGCGGTAAACATCAGAAGACCGAAAGTTAATTTGATGGTGGCCACGCGTGTCAAACAAGGTGAAAGAGATGTACACAGGGACTAGTAGCTAACTGTCAATCAATTTCAAGTATCCAATGATGGACTTTAATTTATTTGACTGACAGGAGGATATAGACCAGGTAAATCTGAAGGCGGTGCTTATTATCTCGGGCTTTAAGGAGCACAAGACGAATGTGACCGGTCCACAGGAAATGCTTTCACCTCGATACCACCTGATCCTACGTCTTAATATTTTAAAGGTCAGTGTGGCACTGCTCCTGATTTGTATTTGACTGGATTTTCGAGCTTGAAAACTGTCTGTTATCTTGAAATATTTAATCATCAATAAATAAGGTACCTGCTTTCTTTTTTGTAAAATTGAATGTTGGACGTTATGAAACAAGTGACAAAACGCAGAAGGTTGTGCAAGTTTTAAAAACGTTTATTAGCCACTAACTAATCAATGACTCGATGCTTCTCAAAAGTGTTTACCAAACAAACAAATGAAAAAAGAATGGAAAAGCAAAATCTTGTTGAAATCTGTGGGAGTTTGCTTTCATAATGAGATTTAGTAAAATGCCAATAAAATTCACGCAGATTTTTAACGACGAATAATAGGCCCGTGCATATTAACAGCAGTTTTAATGTCTAGTTACTTCAAAGGTTGAATGTGAATGGTCTTATGACTATTTAAGCAGGTAAAACATCTAATGCAACTTTTGGTTATTTGCATCGTCTGTTTGAGATACGTACGGCCGATACAGATCTTTATCGGTTATTTTATCGGCTATTTTAGCCCTCTTGTAGGAAGAGGGATAAATAGGCTTTGCCTGCTGCCCGAACCCATTCACTTTATGTGAATAAAATTTTGTATAGATAAAAAAAAAATACAGATCTTTAGCAATAAATTATTGTTTTATTTTCAACTATATGCAATACCTATTTTTTTTTTTTAGATTAAGAAGTTACCAAAAAGTGAACTTTAATTTAAGGAGACCGACTATAGTTTCCATTGCGCAATTTTCGCGCATCACAGTAAAATGAAGCGTATTTGTTGTTTTAATGCAACTTTTTTCTCTTAATTATTAAAATTAAACAAAATTAAGAAATTATAGGTATAAAAATGTAATTAGAATTTGATATAACTGATTATTTAACCGATTTTGCAATTGAAAGGTAGGTTGACGTCGCTGCAGTGTCTTTTTGACGTTATGGTAATCTGAAGCTCTTTAAGAAAGGGGTAATAAAAATATCATTACAGAAAAAGTAATAAACATACGCTCTTGAAATTTAAAACGTAGAAATTTTAGAATATATCCAATATTTTTATTATGTTTGCTTGTGAATCCATTGTTTACGTCATATTTTGTAGTACTCTATAAAAATGGTAAAATTTTCTAATTTTTTTGCATTTTGAGATGCCCCCTCTCTTAACAAGACGGAAGAAATTTGTGTTTCTTACATATATTGTAGCATATAGTATTACTCATAAAATATGATAGTTTGAACAAAATGTCTATTGTAGTATTTGTATAATTTGCTTTAAAGTGCTAAAAATTGGCATTTTCCTATCTAATCCTATAGTAAATGTACTTGTATTTTGATACGGTCCCTCAAAAATACCTGGATGGTAGATTTTTCCCAAATCTTTGCATGTACACTGAAGTTAATGTAAGTTAAATATGGTATAAAAATGAAGGGTTTCGCTATTGTAGTTTTCATACAATAAAACTATAGTCGGCCCCCTTGAATACAAAAACAATCGTACAAATAAAATCTTTACGCATTTTTGTTAGATAACTTACAGTATTTGTTCTAATTACCTTTTTTCTTTTGCTACATTCCTTAATGAATTCCACTGACAGATTGTTGAGAAAAAAACCCGTCTGTTCTCACACTTCCGTACTTACGACGTAAACTGTCTACTGAAAACCTTCATTGATTTCCTTATTACTATGCCATTCAGAGGGATGCAGTTCTTGAGATCTATTGGATGAAATTTTGTTATTGGTTGTTTGCCTACAAACCTTCTGAATGTTGCATTGGGACTGATGTTACTTTTGAATTCTACACCTTTTCGGAATATCGTACAAGTAATTTCTACCACACTGGGATCAACTTGTAAACAAGCAACCATTATGGGCTTTTTTATCAGCTGTGAGAATGATCACTTTCTTCCAATTATCAGTGATGTCAGACCAATGTCTGTATGTATTTTACTGCACACAAGCGAGTTTAAAATCCAGTGAAATTGGCTACATAACACAGATATGCATTGGTTGAATACTCATTATTTTGAGGCGGCATAACAAAATCCAATTTATTACTATCAGTATTTTCGACTCGAGTATGAAATGACCTTAACATATCTTTCAAGAGTTTCTCCCTCTGTATTTCAATAAAAAGGGTGTCGCTCTGTGATCGGATGGTCGAATCTTGACCGCGACGGACCTAAGTCAATAAAAATAGATAGCAATTGTTCCGCCGCAATGCGCTCGGCACTTGAGTGAAAGATGCGGTAGCTGCGGATGAACCTTTTAAGAACTGAGGTCCTGTGTCACGATAGGCGTTGGCACGAATAAGATCCCTCAGTGCTCAATGGCCGTAAGTGACGAGTTTACGTAAAGGTCAAAATTTGAAGCCCCTCACCGGTGTATGGTGACGTCTCTTCAGGAGAGAAACATTCTCGAATGGGACGTAAAACAGCACAACTTCAATCAGCCCAAACTTAAAGAAAATTTTAACACAAATGAATAGAATAGTTTTTAAATAAATATGAAACGATAGGATGACATATTATACAGCTCAACGCACTTTTTAAACTCACATGGTTTTTCGCACAAATTAAGGTCACATTGTTATGATGCATAATTGTGTAACGTAACAACAAAATATATTAATTTTTAGAAATGATTTATAACTTAATTTTGATCATATTCCACTACTTTAGATATAATTCACACATAATAATTTGCAGGATTTTAATATACTCTTCAATGATAATATTATATGAGAGTTTCCAAATGGTTTTTTCATGGTTTCTCGTCAAATGCAACGATCTTTGTATCTGTTCATGTTAAAGCATACTTTTGCCTTGCCTTAATAGAAAAACAATGCAGTTTATGTAACTTATGTGTTTTCTGTACATAATTATGACACTAAGGCGCAAGATGATATAAGTATTTCTATGTTAAAAAGATGGCATTTTTCAGGTTAACTTCCTGAAATCTAGCAACTCGAAAGATACCTTCTAAAGCAAAATTTAATTTTCAGACCATAAATGTAAAATAATTTTCTTTTCAATAAGTACAATTTATTGTGTTGAAAGATAAACAACACTTTATTATCCTACCCTTTTACATGATTTCTTTATGCAGTTTTGTCATTTTCAAACGCTGCATTTCGACAAAACCAAGGCAAGTATAGAAAATGTGCAAAATACTTAGAAAAGTACTCATCTGTAAGAAATCAATTTGAACATTTCACCAAATATAGTATCAAAAAATGTTCAATTAATTAATTTGTAAATACCTATGATAGAATCATACACATTGAACATCATACAATTTATAAACAAATTCTTTTTACGAACATTGACTTTTAAAACTTAAAATAATGATTGTAGGGAATATGCACCTTTAACATGAAATATTTGTTACGGTTCCGTAATTATTCCCGTTACTATGAGTAACATTTTCTGTGGAAATACACAGTACAAGTTAAACAAATACTCCCTGCAATATATACTGGTCCATAAAACGACAAATTAATGTTTAATTAATTGTATGTTTAATTCCAATTGACAATTGTATATTTACCAAGTGTACAATTGGGACGAGGTCGGTAATTAGTGACGCCCGAATTTCCTCGACATCTTACATTCCCAAGTCACGCTTGAACTGTTTATGATTGTTTTGTTTATGCTTAAAAAGTCCATCAGCGATAAGTATTATGAATGTTTCCCATAATAATTATCCGCGCCCTAGGGTGCGTGTTTCCTTTCGTCGGTTCGATCGGCATGACAGCATATCAACTAACAAGCATGGCGGGTATTTTCACTTTGCCGTGACGTCACGACAATCGAGCCCGATGCCAATATAAGCCAGCGCAAATCGACCGACAGTCAGAATAGGTTTAGAATAGGTTAAGTACGACTGCTATCATCGTATCGCCAGCATGGCTGGGAGCGATAGTCGTTGGGTAATTATCATTACATAATTAATTAATTAATTTTTGTGAACTGATGAATTTTGTAACATATTTTATTATTACTTTTTACTATTTATATTGAATTAACCTTTGGGAGAAAATTAGTGGGAGGTAAAATAACTCTCCCATAACTATATCTGATCATAATATAATTGTATTGCAAAGAACTCCCAATATTTTGGGAAAAGATAAATAATTTTATGCTTTTGTAAATTTATATTAATTATTCCCTAAAACATAATTCTTCCGCTTAAGAGTATTTTATTCCCATTCTGGGAGAGAAATAATATTTCTGCGGGAGTAAGAAATAGGGATAAACATTCAAAGAGATCCTGCAAATTAAATGCAACAAGCAATAATAAATTTTTATAAACTTTAATCCTGACTCATAGTTCTTTTGTCCAATATACAGAATTGGGAGACCCACAAGTTGTCTCAGGGAGAAGACCCCTGAACGACAACATTGGTGTCAGAAGTGGGATTCATAAATTTTCATTCCCATTATCTGATTGGACATAAGACAAATAATTGAACAAGTAAATTCTTTGTATCATAGAATAAATTAGTACTCCCAAAAGCAAAAATGTCAAGGGATAATAGTCATTTAGAAGATTCGGGAGAGATTGTTTTCAATCCAAGAGTCCCGGTAGAAGAAGAAAATTTATCCCATGAAGAAATCTGTCAAGATGAATCTTTGTCAAATCAATCATCAGCTCCCAGTGGTTCTGAAAATATAAATGAACTTTTGTTAAGAGCAGTTGAAGGTTTGAAAAGGGATGTTCTATGCATGAATCAAAATTTTGAAGAACAATTATCACAAATGAGACATGAGTCCCATCAATTACATGGGAGGTTGTCATCACTTGAAAATCATGGAGAAGCTATTGGTTCACATAAATATGGGAACTATTCTGAAAATCCCAGTCAATCACCATCTCTAGGGGCTGGGGAGAGATTTGAATCTTTCAGGAACCCAATATCCCCAAGGGTGAACAGAAATGACAATAGCGTACATTCTCCCAATCAAGTAAAACCAACAGTCTCAATAAAGCCACAAACATATGATGGGGTGGAAGATTTTGAAGATTACTTAGCCCAATTTCAAGTTTTAGTAGAATTGCATGGTTGGGATTATAGGACAAAATCTTTGTATCTTGCTAGTAGTCTAACTGGGAATGCAAGGGCAATTTTAGGGGAACTCAATGAAGCTCAGATTAGGGATTTTGATTCCCTTGTTAAAGTTCTCAGTATGCGTTTTGGATCAGTAGAAAGGTCAGAGATGTATCGAGCAAAGTTAAAAAATAGAATTCGGGAGGCAAGACCTAAAGATATTGGGGAAGCTGAAATTTTAGCAATTAGGTTAGAGACACATAAAATGGCAGATGCCCAAAGAGGAAAGCCAGTCCATGTTGTCACTTCAAACCCTGACTCTCAACAACATCCCAACAATAAAAGGGAAGATTTAGTTATTTCTTTACTAAAAGACATACAAGACTCTTTGTCAAGTTTGAACAATTCTGGTCAAAAGTCCCAAAATTATGGGAGATCCCGGGAAAACAGATTTTCAAACAATAGTCCCAGACAATTTAACAATTGGGAACATGACAGATATGGGTCAAGAAATGGTTATGGAAATAGATCTAATCAGGGGAATCAAAACTCCCTGAGGCCATCCCCTCATAGAAATGACTCAGGTTTTCAAAGACAGGGAAACCATCAAACGTCGAATTCATGGGGCGGAAATCGGCGCGAGTTGGGAACAAGCCCCAGAATAACCCATTAAACAATTGTACAGGGGTTGATCCGGTATCAAATAAGTCTATGAAAAGTCAAAATAGGGAGTTAGAATGCAAACCTCAAAATGAACAAAGTCCCAAAAGTATTTTAGTGGGAGATGTTAAACAAAAAGATGAGGGAATTTTTATATCAGGGAAGATAGAAAATGTTAAAACAACAATATTAGTAGATACCGGATCCAGTGTGACTATTATAAACCCCAAATTATTTGAAAAAATTCAATTGGTAGAAAAGTCAAGTGTTAGATCTTCTAGTGTGAAGTTAAGATCAGCAAATGGAGAAGACATCCCAGTTGTGGGGGAGAGTCTCCTTAAATTTAGTCTTAGGAATATTGAAATTTCCCATTCAGTTATTGTTGTAAACATTCAAAACAAATGTATTTTGGGTGTAGATTTTATGAAAAAGTTTTCATGTGAGATTTGTTTGAAGAAAATGAAATTTGTTATTCAGGGAGAAGAAATCCCTTGTTTTAGTGATGAAAATAGTGTAGTTGATTGTTGCAAGGTTCTTTTACTAGAAGATTTAGTGATTCCCCCAAACTGTGAATTTATTGCCCCTGCTAGGATAGAAAGTCCCAATTTTCAACAGGGTACAGCCATAGTGGAACCCTCAGAAAAGTTTATGGGAAACATGAATTATTGATTTCAAAAACTTTGGTAGAAGTAGATGGGGAAAATGTCCCAGTACGTTATATGAATTTAGGTGACGAAAGTTTAAAGTTACACAAGGGTAGTGTAGTAGCCTCGATAGAAAGGGTTGAAGATATTGAGAATGGGGAAGTAGTGAAAAACATAAGTGCTCATTGTAATAGGAATGACTCCCAGATGCCCAATCATTTACAACAAATTTTAGATAGGGTCCATACAAGTGTTAGCTCTGAAGAAAAACAGAGATTAGAATAACTTTTAAGGGACTTTCAAACGAGTTTCTCCCTTTCATCAGTTGACATGGGTTCAACAGATTTAGTAGAGCATAAGATAAATACGGGAAATGCACTCCCGATTAAACAACCTCCTAGACGTATTCCTCTAGCTAAAATGGCTGAGGCCAAGAAGGAAATAAATGATATGTTAGATAGGGGGTGATAGAGACATCAGACAGTCCATGGAGTTCTCCCATAGTCCTAGTTAAGAAAAAGGATGGGACAATCCGGTTCTGTATAGACTATAGAAAGTTAAATGATGTCACTATTAAGGATAGTTATCCCATACCTAGAATTGATACAACATTAGATGCCCTGTCAGGTTCAAAATGGTTTTCTACGATAGATCTTAAGAGTGGGTATTGGCAGGTGAAAATGTCACCTGAAGATAAACCCAAAACAGCTTTTTCAATCCCGGGGGGAGGACACTGGCAATTTTTAAACATGCCATTTGGTTTATGTAATGCGGGAGCAACTTTTGAAAGACTAATGGAAAGAGTTTTATCAAATCTTTCTTGGAAAATATGTCTTGTCTATTTAGATGACATAATAATATTGTCTAAAACTTTTGAAGAACATATTGAAAATTTAAGACAAGTTTTTGGGCAACTGGGGGAGGCTAATTTGAAAATGAACCCAAAGAAGTGTTTGTTGTTGCAAAAAGAAGTTCCCTTTCTGGGACACATTGTAAGTGAAAATGGGATAGCCACTGATCCCTCAAAGATTGACTCAGTCAACAATTGGCCCATTCCTAGAAATGTTAAGGAAGTTCGAAGCTTCTTAGGTCTTTGTTCATACTATAGGAAATTTATATACAAATTCTCAGATATGGCCAGACCATTACATAAACTTACAGAAGCAAATAGGAAGTTTATATGGGATAATGATTGCAATGTAGCATTTGACAAGCTAAGGCGAGCATTAACTAGTTCTCCCATTCTTTCCTATCCTAATGAAGAAGGCTTATTCATTTTAGATACTGATGCCTCTAACATAGGTTTGGGAGCGGTTCTTTCCCAAGAACAGGGGGGAGTAGAAAAAGTCATGTTATTATAGCAAGACATTCAGTGCTGCTGAACGTCGTTATTGTGTGACTAGAAGAGAGTTACTAGCTATTGTAAACTCAATAAAGCACTTTCACCACTATTTATATGGGAAGACATTCAAAGTTAGAACAGATCATGGGTCCCTAACTTGGTTGTTAAATTTCAAAAATCCAGAGGGTCAAATAGCACGTTGGTTTGAATTTTTGTCTTCATATGATTTTAAAATTGAATACCGGGCAGGTCGCACTCATAATAACGCGGACGCTTTGTCCCGCAGACCTTGTCTCATGGGAGATTTAGATTGTAAGCATTGTAGTAAAGCAGAAGACAAATTTTCATTTGACTAACACTTGCAAAATGAACCTCCCATTGAAAACCAAAGCCAAGTAAAGAGGGAAATGATTTCTGAAATTAAACAAAGTGATCTAACTGCTAGTCCCAACATAAATAGTTTTGTACCTGGAAACTGTGCTGTTACTACAAGGTCTCAGGGAAACTCTCCACCCACTGGGATAAGCCCTACAAGACAAGAAGAAACTAAAATACTTCTAGAAAATAACAAACCAGAAAATAGTATTAAGGCTTTACAAAGTAAAGACTCAGATCTGAGGGAAGTAATAAAATGGGTCAAATCTAAACAAAAACCTCTCTGGGAAGACATTTCCCATCTGAGTGAAACATGCAAATATTACTGGGCAAGATTCGATTCTCTGCATTATATAGATGATATATTATATCATAAATGGGAAAGTGTGCAACCAAAATTTCAAACTGTTCTCCCAAAATCTATCAGTGGGAAAGTATTGAAAGATATACATTGCAATATTACGGGCGGTCACTTGGGGTTCAATAAAACTCTGTCAAAGGCCCGAGACAAGTATTTCTGGCACAAGATGTCCCAAGACATAAAACATTTTTGTAAAAGTTGTGATAAATGTGCAGCTAGAAAATCTCCTAATAAATTCCCAAAGGCCCAGTTACAAAAATACCTGGTTGGTGCTCCAATGGAAAGATGGGCAGTGGATATATTAGGTCCTTTACCAATGACTCACAGGAAAAATTCTTATCTTCTAGTCGTGGGAGATTACTTCACCAAATGGGTTGATGCCATCCCTATTAGAAATAAGAAATCAGTTACTGTAGCTCAAAAATTAATAAATCATGTAGTCTCCATTTTTGGAGTCCCAATGCAAATTCATTCAGATCAAGGACAAACATTTGAATCTGATGTTTTTCAAGAAATGTGTAAAATACTGGGTATAGGCAAAACTCGTACTACTCCCTACAGACCTCAGTCTGATGGGATGATAGAAAGGGCAAATAGAACAATTGAAAATATGCTTTCAGCATTTGTTAGTAAAAATCAAAAAGATTGGGATGACCTGATACCCTTACTCATGTTGGCATATCGATCATCTTCTCATGAGGCCACGGGGGTAAGCCCTTGTGAAATGTTATTTGGGCAATCAGTCACACTCCTAGTAGATTTAGTACTCGGCAGAGTAGACCCTGAAAAATATGAATCAAAATTAAGTTCTGAATACGCCCAAAATCTATCAGAAAAGCTAAACAAAATACATGATTTTGCCCGAAATAAAATGAGCATATCTTTTGATAATATGTTACGGGATTACAGTGCAAGAATTCACCAAAATCTCTATAACCCAGGAGATGCTGTATGGGTCTTTTTCCCAAATCAAAATATGGGACTCCACAAAAAGTTATCTCTTAAATGGAAGGGACCATACATTGTTTTACAAAGAATAAATGATGTTCTGTACAGGATAGGGAAACATGCAAAGCATAAGGGGGATATTATCCACCATAATAGATTAAAACCTTATCTGGGATCAAGAAAACCCATGTGGTTCAAATCTCATGCATAAAGTCCCTCTGTAAAATAATTTATGGGATATTTGTATAATACAAATAGATAATTCCCATGCTAAAGATTTCTTACTGATGAAGCCATCCGTAGACGAATCAAGGATCATGAACCATAAGAAAAGGACAAGCCAAAGCTGACAGATAGAGCCTCCTGTGGATAGATCGTGAAAATATTCTGAAATGGACAATGCCGAGAGGTTTCTTTGTGAATTGAAGGAAGTGATATGGACATAATACCTGTGAAATATAATTTTGTGATGTTGTTTATGTTTTCATACATGGATAACTTATTTGTTTGATCATATCTTTGTTAACTGTTAAATGTTATGAATGATGTACATATGCTTATCAATTTATTGCTAATCTGTAATCATAATATGCACTTTTGATGTACGTCGTTTTGTTGCCAGCAACTTAGGGATAAATAGAAAACTTGTACCTACCTTTGAATAATCCCTGATTGAAGTATAAAACCATTCGAGGACGAATGTTCTTCACATGGGAGGGTGCCATGTTACGGTTCCGTAATTATTCCCGTTACTATGAGTAACATTTTCTGTGGAAATACACAGTACAAGTTAAACAAATACTCCCTGCAATATATACTGGTCCATAAAACGACAAATTAATGTTTAACCCTCTTACTGCCAGAGGGGTCATATATGGGCTCTACCCACTGACTGCCACAGGGGTCATATATGTCCCATCAAAACTATTTTATTTATTAAGTTTTTATCTATTGAAGATTTAAGTTCATTATTCACGTATTTATTCTTAAGCATTTTTTTGCTTCAAATTATAAAAAATTGTATATGCAATATCTTGTATCCGTGCGCATAATATTATACTGAAGTAGGCTACAACTGTAATACGTTGACGACGTCAAAGTCGCATTGATGACGTCAAAAACGTCACAATAGGTAATAGTTTATAAGTTACAAAGATAATGAATAAAACAACTATTGAACGCTCTTTCTTATATAATAACTATAGATTCACTTTGAGAACTACAATGTATATAAAAAATGTATAAATCAAAATGAATATTAGCGAGAAATATGATTATGACTTCATAAATATATCATACTATATTTCAAGAGAAGACTTGAAATTTATCTTTGTTAGCAATAAAAATAAAAGTATCATTATTTGCAAAGTATGATCAGAATACTAGAATTGTCTTTTTCCCCCAATAGAAAAACTAAAAAAATTTAAGATGTTTCCCTTTTGTGTTATTGAAGGGCTAAAAATTTGATCCCCGGGGAGGGGGGGTGATAAGAATTTGGAATGAAACACTTTGCCTTTGAAAATTTTGCATGTATGTGATTAATAATCTCTTCTCCACTAATAGGAATTACGAAAAGTTTTCTATAAGAAAAAGAAAAACTGTCCCTTAGAAATATATATTCTGTCCTGTAAGGGTATTAGAATAAACAATCTGACTCAAGAAAATCATACTACAACGCCCCCCATCCCACAAGAATTTTAATTTTCAAAGGTAAGTTTCATAAATATAATAAATAACCCGTTTCTTGACTGACTGAAATTTTGAATTGAAGTCTAGGATTGCTTAATGCTGGAGGCCAGAACAGGAAAATTAGATTATGAATATTTATCTGATTAGAAATCAATCAGAAAACATTTATGTATATTTTGTGAAAAAAAAAATCTACTCTAACTCCTTGCGTCGGATGCAAAAATGATTTTAAAAAATGGATCGAATAGTAGAAAAACCCAATCAGGAGTACTACAAGTGGATCTTATTACCCATGGACATCGATTTAAAAAAAAAAAAAAGTGTATGTTTAGATATTGTTCATCTTCAATAAATTATTGATTATCATGAAGAAAAAGAGTAAAAGATTTCGCCTCACCGACCATTGTTACTTATACTTGTAGGTAAATTTGTTTCTGTGTGACGCTTCTGATTTCTTTAGCTCCAATATAAGACAATATTACAGTCACTGTGGATTAGCTACTATTTGCAAGCGTGTACGTCAAAGCATTCACATTAACATCCCCCCTTAGAAAGGAGAAAAAAAGGAAAAAAGAGAAAAATGCTTTTTAATACATTTGTTTCAGTATATTCAAATATAAATTCAAGTTTTACATTATCCACACACTGTACACTCTGGGACACAATCAAAGACTCCTAAATGTTGTCACTCCCCCCCCCCCCCCGCATTGTAGTACCTGTTAATGCTGCTCCAGACCCCTTTGCTTGAGTCAGAAAAGCATCTACATTATCTTTGCCCAGTTATACCACTGAAATAAACATATACAACCAACCTGTTAATTTTTTTAAACACTTCATGCAAGTAAATTAAAATTTGATTATAAAGATTAAAATTTTCATTTTAAAAAATACCCTGCTTAAAATCTGCAATCAATTTTGAACAGAATGATTGGATTAGCAAAATTTGACAGTCATGTAGATTTCTAAAAGTTGGTCCATCGTAAACCACATACCTAGATCAGGTAATAAATCTATTATCATATCATGGCATAAGAAGGGACATACAGTAATTAATTTTATTTTTTTTTAATCCTTAAAAGCAATCAAAATAAGTAAAAGAACAAAAGTTTTTGTTGTTTTTTTTTTCAAATTTAAATAGGCCTATTGCTGAGCATTTCAGTGTAAAATCTATAGAAAGCAATGCAATTTTTTTTTTTGGAGGGGGGGGGGGTGCAAATATTTTCATAGGAGGACTATCAAATAGAAACTACTTTCAAGTATCAAGCTAAGAAGTTATCTACAGAGGTTATTTATGTTTTCACTGAGGGAGCTCAAGCATAAAGTGAGCATATACTTATTATGTTTTACACGGTTTAATACATATCGACAAAATTGGGGGGTGGGGGGGGGGGAGGACGGTCTCTCAAGCCTCCCCTTCCGGTTCCTACGGCCATAACAAAGATGAACTCTATATGCATCTGGAACAATTTCCCAAATAAATAGAATGTTCCGAAAATAAAAATTCATTGGCGTTTAGAACTTCTTAGTTACATTCAGGTTAATGTACATGTAATGCTAAAGTACTTTGAATTAGGTTTCATTCACAAACCAAAAGAAAACTTGTAAATGTTATTACATGATTGCATATTTATCCCCCCACAAGTATTTGTAACAACCGTGTATGTGTGTCGTTTGCTATAGTCCCCTTTCCCCGCTTTTCGGCTAAATCTGCGTCTTTTTAAATACTTTTTGTGTTGACTGTAGAGCAGAGCGGCACTTAGGGATCATTTTACCCAGCGTCTGTCTGTCCGTCTGTCACACCTTATACTAGTACTTCGAGAACTATAAGTATATGGATTTCATATTTTGCACATACATATAGCTTCTTTGAACTTGACCTTTGACCTACTTTCTGAAATGGCTGACAGTGCCGATGTACAATTTTTTTTACATGTATAAGGTAAGTCTATATGCTACTTGTATTTAACATGTAGATTGTTTGTTATAAAACTGTTTTAAAAATATATCAGCATTACAGTCCACTTGACCTTTGACCTACTTTGCGAAATAAAGTCTCTTTTGGATTCTTTAAATTACGTATTAATTAATTGATAAATAATTATTTATAACATAGGCGTCGGAACCGGGAAGGGGGGGGTGGCTTAAGTTAGCGCCCCTCCCCCTCTTTCAACATGTACATGTACGTTCTACTTTGGGTCAAAAAAGTGTTTATAAAAAATGGTACTGTAAGACGTTCGATCCTACCCCCTACCCCCCACCTCGCCGAAATAGGATTTTTTTTTTTTGCTTGTCATGGTTTTTGCAGGTCTTGAAATTTTGATGCGCCCGAATTTATTCGGGGCGTATATTGTTTTTGTCCAGTCTGTCTGTTTGTATGTTTATCTGTTTGTCTGTCTGTTGTCAACTTTAACCTTCGCCATAACTTTTGAACCGTGAGAGACATAGACTTCGTATTTGGTATGCATACTCCATTAATTAAACACTTTCAACTGACATCAAGGTCAATGACCCTTTGACCTTGACTGTAACCTAAATGCTTAATATAGCTTTTTCGAACTTTCGCCATAACTTTTTAACCATAGGAAATAGTGACTTTATATTTGGTATGCATACTCCACTAATTAAGTGCTTTCAATTAAATGACACAAAGGACAATGATCGTGTGACCTTGACTGTGACCTATTCGCTAAAAATTGTTTTTTAGAACTTTGTTAATTGCCGCCGGGCGCATAGTGTTTCACAAATGCATCTTGTTTTCTCTCTTTCACTCACCCCACCCCCCAATTTTACTATCCGTAGATCTTTTTTTTTTCCTTTTTTGCATAAACTATACATACAAGAGAAATTGAAAAGCTGACCACTCTTAGATTTACTTACATCTTTAATGAAGCTGAAAACAGGCAACACATGGCGTTCCTTGGAACACTCTAGTTTTGAAATTACTTGTCACATACATGTATGACATTTTCTTGATTTTCTGCACTTGAAATCGTAAAAAATGTGCTAATTTTGAATTCGTATTTCAGCAAAAACGAGAATCAATGTAAATAACTTAATAATGAATTTCTAGTGTTTTTCTTTAATTTTGTTTGTTTTTGGATGTTTCTTTGTTTTTAAGAATTCGATCTTAATAATTTAAAACTATATAAAGACGTAGTGTTAATAAACGTAAGAGTTACCTTAATATCTTTTGTATTCCAGATAGTATTGATTGTAAAGAAAACGTGCATATATTTTGTCTAAAAACCTCTTTTTGATAAGCGAAGGCGGGGGCTTATTTGCAGAACGTTTCCTTAGCAAAATTCAATAAAATAATGTTGAATTTATAAATAAAATACTTTTTATTAATAGTACTCATTCTCTTTTCCGAATATTTATGAGTAGTAATTTTAGACAGCGTAAAACAAAACAAGAATCAATCTGTTTATTGTTAAAAACGTTTATATTTTTCATATTCTTTTACATAAGTATCTTTGCGAAATTATGCGGATTTTTTTCTACTGTGACGTAATACTAGCAAAGGAGCTGACGTCATTAAATCAGAATTGAAATGGCCCTGTGTTCGTTATTTGTAAAATCATTACAATCAAAAATTATCTTTAGGATGTTGCTTATCATTAAAAGAATATTCAATGCATTCTAAAACTGTACATGTAAGCAAAAGTTCTGGCGTATCAACTGCACAAATTAGACACAGTTCTGGCAGTAAGAGGGTTAATTAATTGTATGTTTATTTCCATTAACAATTGTATATTTACCAAGTGTACAATTGGGACGAGGTCGGTAATTAGTGACGCCCGAATTTCCTCGACATCTTACATTCCCAAGTCACGCTTGAACTGTTTATGATTGTTTTGTTTATGCTTACAAAGTCCATCAGCGATAAGTATTATGAATGTTTCCCATAATAATTATCCGCGTCCTAGGGTGCGTGTTTCCTTTCGTCGGTTCGATCGGCATGGCAGCATATCAACTAACAAGCATGGCGGGTATTTTCACTTTGTCGTGACGTCACGACAATCGAGCCCGATGCCAATATAAGCCAGCGCAAATCGACCGACAGTCAGAAAAGGTTTAGAATAGGTTAAGTACGACTGCTATCATCGTATCGCCAGCATGGCTGGGAGCGATAGTCGTTGGGTAATTATCATTACATAATTAATTAATTAATTTTTGGGAACTGATGAATTTTGTAACATATTTTATTATTACTTTTTACTATTTCATTGAATTAACCTTTGGGAGAAAATTAGTGGGAGGTAAAATAACTCTCCCATGACTATATCTGATCATAATATAATTGTATTGCAAAGAACTCCCAATATTTTGGGAAAAGATAAATAATTTTATGCTTTTGTAAATTTATATGAATTATTCCCTAAAACATAATTCTCCCGCTTAAGAGTATTTTATTCCCATTCTGGGAGAGAAATAATATTTCTGCGGGAGTAAGAAATAGGGATAAACATTCAAAGAGATCCTGCAAATTAAATACAACAAGCAATAATAAATTTTTATAAACTTTAATCCTGACTCATAGTTCTTTTGTCCAATATACAGAATTGGGAGACCCACAAGTTGTCTCAGGGAGAAGACCCCTGAACGACAACATATTTAATGAAAGAAAAAGTGAGCTAGCTCACATACCCCACGCTCCCCAAAAAGTTGACTGTGAAACACATAATGAAAGGCACAGCTAGTGCACTTTAAATACATAGTATAGATCAAAAACGGCAATAATTGCAAAAAAATCTTCACATCAAAATGTCTTGCATATGAGGACATTTAAATGTGGAATGAAGTTTCTAGATAAATAATGGAATCAAAATTTCTTGGCATTATACAAATCCAAACATTAATTTGAAGTGGTTGGGGGGGAGGGGGGGGATGAGAAATTTTCTTGAATAATAGGCAAAACTCTTTGGGATAAAATAATGGAATATGTCCTAAATATCTGCATAGGTTGACGAAACTATGTACAACAGTTTAAGAGGAGTAGTGCTGACAAACTGTTCATCTGTATATTCAAAATATGGCCAAAAAGTCTAAGTTGGAAAGTGTGGAAATTCCCGGAAAAATAAAGGAATCGGAATTTCCTGGTAATATGCACATCTACATATTGTGTCCTAAATATCTGCAAAGTTAAACGAAATTCTGTGCAGCGGTTTATGAGGAGTTGCGCTGACAAACTGTTCATTTCTATATAAAAGGTATGGCCAAAAACCTAAGTTTTTAGTGCGGGAAGTCCCGGAAAAAATAATGGAATCGAAATTTCCTGGTAATATGCACATCTACATATTGTGTCCTAAATATCTGCAAAGTTTAACTAAATTCTGTGCAGCAGTTTATGAGGAGTTGCGCTGACAAACTGTTAATCTCTATATTCAAGGTATGGCGAAAAACCTAAGTATTTAGTGCGGAAAGTCCCGGAAAAAATAATGGAATCGGAATTTTCTGGTAATATGCACATCTACATATTGTGTCCTAAATATCTGCAAAGTTTGACGAAATTCTGTGCAGCGGTTTATGAAGAGTTGCGCTGACAAACTGTTCATCTCTATACAAGAGGCCCACGGGCCTTATAGGTCACCTGAGTATTGTGTAACAACTTTCAAACAATTAAATTTGGTTCGTGTTTAAACCGGAGGCCATGAAATTCACAATTTACAATTTTGAAAGAGGCACCATTGCTTATCATAATTATTAACTTAGCATGCTTACTCTATTTACTTAATACCCAGAGGTAGATCAGAGTAACAAAGAGAAAATGCACTTCCACTTTATAACCAGTTGTGCACCTCACCCCAAAGGAACCACACCCAGGGCCATATATTTCAAAATTTTGCAAATTTTATCATAAAATGGTTGATTAATACTAAAGAGGAGATTTCAAAGCATTAATTTATTTTCAGGCTATGTAACCACCCCCCCCCCCTATTTACAAAGACCCTGGGGGCATTAAAAACTACTTTGCTAGATCACCCAGGAGCAGAGAAGAAGATTTCTTCATCATAAATATATATATATACTTGGATCATTGGCTTAAAACCCAGAAGCAAAGAAAAATATTTACAAAGAATAAATGTATTTTTACTATATAATCAATAGAGTCCCGACTTAACACCAGAACCCCTGACCCTGGGGCCACAAAATTCACAATTTTGGTTGAGGCACTCTTGCTCATCATAACTATGTGCTTAGTTAGTTTATCTAATACCCAGGAGCAGAGAAGAAGATTTTCAAAGAGATAATGCATTTTCACTATATAATCTATAGAGCCCCACCCTAACACCAGAACCCCTGACCCTGGGGCCATAAAATTCACAATTTTGGAAGAGGCACTCTTGCTCATCATAACTATGTGCTTAGTTAGTTTATCTAATACCCAGGAGCAGAGAAGAAGATTTTCAAAGAAATAATGCATTTTCACTTTATAATCTTAAAAGCCCCGCCCTAACACCAGAACCCCTGACCCTGGGGCCATAAAATTCACAATTTTGGTAGAGGCACTCTTGCTCATCATAACTATGTGCTTATTTAGTGTATCTAATACCCAGGACCAGAGAAGAAGATTTTCAAAGAAATAATGCATTTTCACTATATTATCTATAGAGCCCCGCCCTAACACCAGAACCCCTGACCCCAGGGCCATGAAATTCACAATTTTGGAAGAGGCACTCTTGCTCATCATAACTATGTGCTTAGTTAGTGTATTTAATACCCAGGAGGCGAGAAGAAGATTTTCAAAGAAATAATGCATTTTCCATATATAATCTATAGAGCCCCGCCCTAACACCAGAGCCCCTGACCCTGGGGCCATAAAATTCACAAATCTGGAAGAGGCACTCTTGCACATCATAACTATGTGCTTAATTTGTTTATTAAGTACCCAGGAGCAGAGAAGAAGATTTTCAAAGAAATAATGCATTTTCACTATATAATCTATAGAGCCCCACCCTAACACCAGAACCCCTGACCCTGGGGCCATGAAATTCACAAATCTGGAAGAGGCACTCTTGCTCATCATAACTATGTGCTTAGTTAGTGTATTTAATACCCAGGAGCAGAGAAGAAGATTTTCAAAGAAATAATGCATTTTCACTATATAATCTATAGAGCCCCGCCCTAACACCAGAACCCCTGACCCTGGGGCCATAAAATTAACAATTTTGGATGAGGCACTCTTGCTCATCATAACTATGTGCTTAGTTAGTTTATCTAATACCCAGGAGCAGAGAAGAAGATTTTCAAAGAAATAATGCATTTTCACTATATAATCTATAGAGCCCCGCCCTAACACCAGAACCCCTGACCCTGGGGCCATGAAATTCACAAATCTGGAAGAGGCACTCTTGCTTATCATAACTATGTGCTTAGTTAGTGTATTTAATACCCAGGAGCAGAGAAGAAGATTTTCAAAGAAATAATGCATTTTCACTATATACTTATTTAGCCCCGCCCTAACACCAGAACCCCTGACCCCAGGGCCATGAATTTCACAATTTTGGTAGAGGTACCCTTGCTGATTACAATCATGCAAACAGTTTGCCTGCTTGATGTCCAGGAGTAAAGAAGAAGATTTTTAAAGATTGCATTAATTTTAGTGGTTTTGGCCCCACCCCTCAGGCCCCAGGGGGGCGGGGATCATGAAATTCACAATTTTTGTTTCCCTTTTACCCATAAATGCTTTATGCCAAATTTAGTTGAAATTGGTTCAGTGGTTGCAGAGAAGAAGCTGAAAATGTTCAAATGTTAACACACGACGCACGACACAAGACGCACGACGACGGACGAAAACAGATAGCAATAGGTCACCTGAGTGACTCAGGTGACCTAATAAAAAGTATGGCCAAATGCCTAAGTTAAAAAGTGTGGAAAGTCCCGGAAAAAATAATTGAATCGGAATTTCTTGGGAATATGCACATCTACACATTGTGTCCTAAATACCTGCAAAGTTTGACGAAATTCTGTGCAGCAGTTTATGAGGAGTTGCGCTGACAAACTGTTCATCTTTATATTCAAGGTATGGCCAAATGCCTAAGTTAAAAAGTGCGGAAATTCCCGGAAAAAATAATGGAATCGGAATTTCCTGGTAATATGCACATCTACACATTGTGTTTTAAATATCTGCAAAGTTTGACGAAATTCTGTGCAGCGGTTTGTGAGGAGTTGCGCTGACAAACTGTTCATCTCTATATTCAAGGTTTGCCAAATGCCTAAGTTAAAAAGTGCGGAAATTCCCGGAAAAAATAATGGAATAGGAATTTCCTGGTAATATGCACATCTACACAATGTGTCCTAAATACCTGCAAAGTTTGACGAAATTCTGTGCAGCGGTTTATGAGGAGTTGCGCTGACAAAAAAAAGAGGACTGACGGACTGACTGACGGACGGGTCAAAAACATTATACCTCCCGCAACTAGTTGCGTGGGGTATAATAATATGACGGTTGTTTTTCGTACTGAAACTCGATAATTTTAAGTTTTATTGCAAGAAAAATGTGACTTTAATTTGTGCGAAAAAAATATGTGAGTTTAAAAAGTGTGTTGAGCTGTATATTGGTGGTGGAAAGCTGCAAATTTTGTCCTATACTCGGCACCTTGGGCTTTTAAGCAGGAAGGGATCTTTTCGTGTCAGCACCTACTGCGACACGGGTCCTCAGTTAATAAAGTTCATCCGAAAGACCCGTCTCCAGGTCCCACTGTAGGATTCGAATCTGCGACGTAAGGATTGACTCCTTATTCCACAACTCTATAGCTCACGCTCTAACCACTGCGCCACGCGGGTCACTGAAGTGAAGTGATTTCTTGATTGAACTCGATCATTGAAAGTCAGTTGAAGTAAATTCTTGATTTTAAGCTGTATGTTAATTGCGCCACATGAGGGGTCAAGTGCCTAATATGCATTCCAATCTCGTGTAGCTTTCTTTATACATGTACCTGACGTTATTGAGCGGGAACTATTGCTTTTCGTGCATTTGAAATCTATTAAACAGAATTTTTTCAATTTTTATTTACAACTTAATTTCACATACATAAATGTGAAAACAAGGAATCACTATCTAGTTTGTTCGCCCGTTATGCCTCAATGTAAATTATCAAGATTTAAATCCAGGCTTTTCGACATCATTGACAGCTGCTTTTGTTATACCCCCCGCTTGAAAAGCGGGAGGGTATATAGTAATCGTTATGTCCGTCCGTCTGTCTATTACGCTTTGGGATACCCATCTCTTATCCGCAACTATTCTCATACCACTGAATGAAATTTGACGAAACTTTTACAGGATCTTTATTACATACTGCCATTGTGCACATCCTATTTTACTTTTTGATATGACACATATTTTGGGTTTCCCACAACAAAACATGGACACTCAAATTATATTTATATGGGAGGCGGGGGTATCATTTAGTGAGCTTATTGCTCACGGTACCCCTAGTTTTAATTAAAATAGAACTCGAAAATTTACTTACTTTGTCATTGGTCATTTGAAAAATTATTTTGTTAAAAAACGGTGATTGTACACACAAGTACTATGGAGTTGATTGACAATATTCATGTTGTTTTTGGAGACCAGGTCTTCCAACAATCTATTGGAATTCCCATGGGTACCAATTGCGCCCCGTTATTAGCAGACCTACTGTTGTATTCATATGAAGCAGTGTTTATGCAAAATCTCATGCTCGAAAAGAACAAAACATTTGCTGTGGCCTTGAACTGGACATTTAGATATATCGACGACGTATTGTTAATCAACAATTATACTTATTTCCATTCTTATGTCGATACGATATATCCTGATGAGCTTGAGATAAAGGATACCAGAGTCTGACACATTGGTTTCATATTTGGATATTTTACTTGAAAAGACGTTAATGGTAATCTAACAACCAACCTCTATGATAAACGTGACAACTTTAACTTTTCCATCGTCAACTCCCCTTACTTATGCAGTAATATACCATCATCAATCATCACCTCCATACGGAGTTATAAATATCTCTCAATTGATTAGATACGCAAGAGCATGCTCTACGAATGAACACATTTCTAAAACGAGTTAAATCATTGACAAACAAGTTGATGAAACAAGAATATCAACAGTCTCGTTTAAACTCATAATTTTGTAAGTACTATGGCCGATTCAATGACCTTGTCAGAAAATACAATTTTTCATTGACTGACGTTTTTCATACATTTTTTGTTTACAGAGAGTTTGTTTAACAGCATACAGTTTTTTTTTCACCCACATATTTGTTCAAATGGGATAAATCCCACCGATGTTGACAATGAACAATTTTCTCCAATTCATTGTTATAGTAGGAATATATTCTATATATTATGATGAGAAATTTGTCATTGTCTTAATTTATTGGATGAATTCTATGTTTCACAATGTATGGGGGAAATTGTTTGATTGTCAATATCCGTGGGATTTATCCGATTTGATCAAATATGTGGGAGAAAAAAATTTCGTAGGAGAAAATCCCACCATTCTCCCATGGGATTCTGAGTATATTTTGGATATCACAATAAGAAATGGCAGTAAAAAGTCTGGACTATGTCGTCAGCGTGTCGAAAGTTAAATGTCGTACAGTTCATTTACTTTAACATTTACGTTTTTCATACTAATTGTTGGTCCATTATTTATATACTGAATTGAAGGCGGATTTTTCCGTTATTTCCCGATCATGACAAGGAGCACATGACAGGTGTGACCGGTCGGCAGGGGATGCTTACTCCTCCATGGCACCTGATCTCACCTCTGATGTTTTGTAAGTCCGTATTTGCTCCGCTCCTGTTTTGTATTGATCTATGGACTTTTGATCTTGAATACTGTTTGTATCTCCATATGTTTCATCCCAACTATTGTTGATGTACTTTGCATACCCAACAAACTAGACATAAATAGGCACATAAGTAGCCTACAAAAATACATAATTCGGGGTATCGGTTTTTGATTACGACGAACAGTGTTGTCGTGGCTAGTTAAAATAGAAAAAAATTCTGTGAAATATTTTCAAATGCTACTCCTCCTACGGGTTTATTCTAATCTTAATATACTGCATGCGTTCTTAAAAAAGCGGGCTTCATATTTTAGCGGCTTTGGCCCAGACAGTGTTGCGTTCATTCTGGAATACCTCCAAGAAATCATTAAAAATAAAATTATACGGCACGGACTGTGGACATGTGTAGCTCTAGTTCATGACTACGCCAAAAACACCATATCCATTGACTGCTAAATTTAGAATACGCAAACCGTTCTACCGTTCCAGGAAAAGCCTTTTTTTTGAGGGGGGGGGGGATTACATTTTATAAGTAACCATGACAACAATGCTCACATTACCATCAACAAAATTAATTAAAAAAAGATATATGTTTCTTAACGCTCAACTACCGCGGAACTTTAAGCTAGGTAATATTGAAATCTAGCCAAATTGTAGGAGCAAAGGCGCTTAAAGTGTGGATCGATACCCCACCTTACTATTTAAAAATAATAGGCCCATGGACCACATCGCTCACCTGAAAAGCTTTGGCCTTGCTTTTCTTAACCAGATTCTCCCCTTGTAATATCTATTGTGACCCCATTGTACCCCAAAGGTCATGATTTGGACATTTTAAAATCTACACTGATCCCCAGGATGCCTCCACCTAATTTTCAGCTTTTCTGGCCAAGTACAGTGAAGTTTTTTTTTTTTTTTTTTAAAGATTTTTCCTGTATATTTGTATTTAAAACTTGGATTCCTTATTGAGGCCCCACCCAACCCCCGGGGGTCATGATTTGTACAATTTAGAATCTTCACTACCTCTGGATGCTTACAATTAAGTTTCAGCTTTTCTGGCCAAGTACAGTGTAGTTCTTGATAAGAAGATTTTTAAAGTTTTTTCCCTATATATTTCTATGAAAAACTTTGATTCCCTATTGTGGCCCCACCCAACCCCCGGGGGTAATGATTTGTGCAATTTAAAATCTTCACTACCCCAGGGTGCTTACAATTAAGTTTCAGCTTTTCTGGCCCAGTGGGTTTGATAAGAAGATTTTAAAAGGTTTTTTTTCTCTATATATTTCTATGTAAAACTTTGATTACCTATTGTGGCCCAACCCAACCCCCCGGGGTCATGATTTGTAAAATTTAGAATCTTCACTACCTGAGGATGCTTCCTTATAAATATCATCACTTATGGCTTTGCTATTCTTGAGAACAAGATTTTTAAAGTTTTTTCCCTATATATTTGTATGTAAAACTTTGATTCCCTGTTGTGGCTCCGCTCAACCTCCTTGGGGCATGATTTGAACAATTTTTAATCTACACTACCCCAGGATGCTTCCACTTAAGTTTCAGCTTTTCTGGATCAGTGGTTCTTGAGAAGATTTTTTAATGACCCCACCCTATTTGTGTCTTTTCTTGATTATCTCCCCTTGTGAGAGGATCTGGCTCTATCTTAAAAATTTAAATTTCCCTCCTCCCAAGGATGCTTGATACCAAGTTTGGTTAAAATTGGCCCAGTGGTTCTTGAGAAGAAGTCGAAAATTAAAAAAAGTTTACATACGGACTGACAGACAGACGGACAGGTAGACGGACGGACGACGGACAAAATGTGATCAGAAAAGCTAAACTTGAGCCTTCGGCTCAGGTGAGCTAAAAGAGGAAGGCTATCGATCAATTTCACTGAGATTTCTAGTAACCATGGCAACGCTGTCCATCAAAATAAAAAAAAAATGATGCAATAAATCTTTATATGGTCTGTGTTCCAAGTGATATTGAAACAAGCTAATTCAGAGAATGTGTGTCCCCCGCTTAGGGGAAAAGTAAACCATGTGCAGTTCGAGGGGAGGGGGAGGGGAGTCGGATCCCCCTGACTGAGTTTGTCAAATTATTAAATGTATACATGTATACTGAAGCAAATAAAATACATGTATGTCAAAATGGATATACAGATTTGATTGCTTATTCTTATTATGTGTATAGAAGATTCTTTTTATATGGAATATTTATCGCACTGTAATGGTGATTTTATGAGTTTGTACAAGCTAGATCTCATAAATTTTTAATTTCACATGCTGAATACTATCATTTAGTACAAAAAAAGTATTTCGGAAAAAAAAAACAAATGGATCGTCCGGGAATCGAACACGGAACTTCTAACATGTGAAGCGAGAGACATATACCTCTACACCACGGAAACGCTGTAAATTGACGAAAATTATATTTATTGTATAACATGTCGCTATTTTTAGCACAGGGGTATGAGGAGAGTTATTTAAATTTTTGGATGTCTTCGGTCCTATAACACACCTGGCCGTGCCGACAAATTGAATACCGCGCGTTAGCGCGGTATGATAATTTGTCGGCACGGCCAGGTGTGTTATAGGACCGAAGACATCCAAAAATATGAATTCAACGCTTATATTTACATTCTCTAATTTTCCTTCTTCATAGTTGCTTATTTCGGTAATCTTTAATGTGAATTTAGCGCCCTTCAAAACTGCCGTGGTAAATAGAATCAAGAGCCGTTTGTGACGTCAAATGACGATAAATTACGTTGCAAAGTTATATAACACAAACAAACATTGCGAGGAAAAAAAGTGACAAATTAATTCTTAACGCACATTACGTTAATTCTTACTTTAATTTTTCAGGGTTATAGTTTTTTCATTAAGTTGAAATAAAACATTTTACATTTTGGTGTTCCTAGAGTATTGAAAATACATATAGTTCCTACCGTGTATTCTAACGCGCGGTGACAAGGTTTCGCGTGTGTTATAGAAATTTGAACGTCGTGGATTTCTAATGGATTTCATTAGGAAAATTACAGTGAATGTAAATATTACGTATTAAACAGTTTCTCGGCGGACTTTATATTCTTATTACATTAGAACTATTTAATAAAGGTTAAATTAGACACCATGCATTGTGTAAAATTTTGACAATATCGAACGTGAATATATAAATACAAGTATGTGACTTCATCTTTGCATACTAATAAATAAAAACGGGGCGGGACAATTTGAAAGGGGTGAGAGAGGTCCTAGGGAGTTTTGGTATAAAATCACATTGCAAAAGCTCAAAATCCTCTTGAAATATCGCCCTTTAAGGATAGTGTTACACACAGATATCATGAAGACATTTATGACCTTGAACTTTCACCCTTTTTCCTCAAAATCAATAGGGGTCTTCTTTAGGCCACAGGAGGTTATTCTGTAAAATTTCATTGCAAAAGCTCAAAGGGTTCTCGAGATATTGCGCGGAAACGAAAGTGTTATAACAGACAGAATTTGCGAATTTATGACCTTGACCTTTGACCTCAAAATCAATAGGGTTCTTCTGTAGTCCATAGGGAGTTGATATGCAAAATTGCATTGTGAAAGCTCAAAGGGTTCTCGAGATATCGCGTGGAAACGAAAGCGTTACAGACAGACAGAAAGACGGACGGACAGTCCAAAATTAAAATCCTACACTTTTCAAGCGGGGTACAATAAAACGGAAGGAAAAGTTCACAAAGTTCTATTTTTAGTAACCATGGCAATCAATGCACTAAATAATAGTTACACTGGTATATGGTAGTAGGGTCTAGCTGTATGCCAAGTGTTATGAAATCAAATACAAATTTGTTGGAAAATCGTTTTGAGGAAATTTCCCTGAAGGATTGTCGTAAGTTAGTATCCACGACATGTGTGATATTGATCAAAATTTAAAATAAAAAAATTATGCAGTGAATTTTATATCTGAGTCTACCTGTGTGCCAAGTTATATTAAAATCAGACAAAAACTGTAGGAGGAGTAGCGGACAACGTGTACTCGATCTATGTGAGCGGATCAAAGGATCTGATTTTAATCAGATTGACGTATACCTTGCTATCGCATAAACCCCTCTGTGTTGGACCAACAGAGCTAAAAAAAAAAAAAAACAGGTCTATGGGACATCGCTCACCTGTGGCTAGGTAAAAAGCAGAAGTAATTTCAGTCTTGAGACATAAATTTAAATCCACAAGTGGTCAAAATTTACCCTAAAAGGGGAGGGAGATATGATTTTAACAATTTTGAATCTACGTTCTGAATGTTTGCATATTTCTACATGTATGACCTACCGTAGCTTTTTATCATTAAGTTTGAACTTTAATGAATTTGCACTACCACCTGAGGATGTTTCCCTATAGATATAACCAATCATGGCTTTGCTGTGTTTGCGAAGATTTTTTTAATTCCTACTTTTTCCTAAAACCTGACCCTTGTGGCCCCGTTCTACCCCCGCAGTCATGATTTGAACAACGTTGATCTTTCCTGGCACATTGAATCTTGAGAAGATTTTAAAAACATGCCACCAACTTTTCTGAATTATATTCCCTTGTGATAGGGTGTGACCCTTCGTCTGAACAAATTACCTCCCCCATCCTACAGTGTACCAAAGGGAGCTTTAGGGCAAGTTTAGTTGAAATTGGCCCAGAGGTTCTAGAGAAGAAGTCAAAAATGGGAAAAGTTTGCAGACAGTCAAAAGGACGCCGGACAAAATCCGGCTCTGGTTAGCTAAAAATGATTTTCGAATCGAACATTCTTTTGTTAAAGTAGGTCATTGATTCATAAATAATAAAACAAATTTAAAAGATTAATGTTTGAACAATAAATAAAAAATAAAAGTTTGAAGTGGAGTTTGGTGAAATAAAATAAGTTTACATTTATTTTGTGGTTAAATTAGAAGTGTTTTGTCCTTGTGTTTGTCTTTTTTTTTATTACTTAAAAGAAAAGATTTTTTTTAATGTTTATTGCGGAAGAATTAAAACCGGCGTCAGTTATAAATAGATAAAAAAAATTAACATATTAAATGCATATATTCTGTAGCATTAATAAAGTCATGGATTATATTCGTCTTTTGGGATTTAGGAAAGTTTTTCTCTTTCACATGGAATGCAATTTTGCTTTGTTCTCGTAATCCAATTGCATTAACTTTTCTTCGTGATGAAACACTTACTAACATAGATCATCTCCATATCATTGGCATTTCATCTTTGTGGCTTTAAAATTATCAAGTAACGTGCAAAGAAATGTATACAAACTAATTGTAATTAACAAAATTTCTAAAAGGTGAGGTAATAATAATGGCGCGGGGAAAAACGTGTTTCAAGTGATATTAAATGGAAACGAAAACGTTCGATCTTAACACAAAACAATTTAGACAACAAATTCACTTCCATTTAATTAAACCTATTTTGATCTTAAAGATAAAAGTTGTTAATGTATTGATTGAAATATCGGTCAGAAGATATTGAGAAATCGAGGAAAAGGTTGTTACCTTATTTCAGAAACTTCAAAATAGCACTTTTTAAATAGTGTGTCATACAAAGGGAGACGAGATATGATATAAATTGAATTGTGACCTTTAAATCATATAGTTAAGTATATCCTTCATTGAACAGTAAGTCCTGAATAGATAGTGACGATTATCGTAAAACAAGAGGCCCATGGGCCACATTGCTCATATGAGAGCATTGGCTAGGGGAAAAAACTCAGTTTAGCATTGAAAAGTTTACATGGAGGGGGGGGGGGGTCGCACTTGAGTTTTTAAGTACCTTTTGATGCTTCCATAACAATATAGCAAATGGCTTTGCTGCTCTTGAGCAGATTTTAGCCCTATTCATACATGTGCAAAAATTCCCCATTGTGGCCCCAATTTAATTATATACTATCTTAAGATGTCTCCTTTTCATTATGACTAGTCTATTGCCGTTCCTGTTCTTCAGAAAGTTTTTTTCCCTTATATGTAAAACTTGATTTAACATGATTTAACATGATTTAAAACTCCATTGTAGCCCTTAGGGTCAAGACTTGAACACACTTGAATCAACACTGCCTGAGGATGCTTCAATAAAGATATGACCAGTCACGGCTTTGCTGTTCTGGAACTTTTCTTCAATCCTCTGAAAGTGCTTAACCAATTACATCCAATGTTCGCATGTAACCTCTATGGACAAATAGGAATAAATACTTTGAATTTCATGGTCCTTGCGCCCCTTTGGCATGGGGAGTGGGAACAAAACCACTGAAATTGATGCAACCTTTAAGAAATCTTTTTGTTAACTCCTGGACATCAAGCAGGCAAATTGTTAGCATGAGTGTAATGCGCATTGAGCCCTGTTGAGTCACGTTTTGTCCGCCGTCACATTATGTCCGCCGTCACGAAATGTCCGCCATTTTTTCAGAAAAATCGTCACGTTATGTCCGCCGTCACGAAATGTCCGCCTCTTTTTCGGAAAAATTGTCACACTATGTCCGCCGCCACGAAATGTCCGCCTCTTTTTCGGAAAAATCGTCACACTATGTCCGCCGCCACGAAATGTCCGCCTTTCTCCCAAAAAAATAGAAATATTAGGTCCGCCGCCAAGAAATGTCCGCCTTTTCTCCCTAAAAAATCGTCAAACTATTTCCGCCGCCACGAAGTGTCCGCCGATCATCCAAAATTGTAACGTTATGTCCGCCCCTACAAAATGTCCGTCCAAGATTGAAAATAGTGTTTTATTTTTTCTTTTCGGTGTTTAATATATGTATCTCTAACCAAACGTCTAATAATGTATGTCATCAGAAATATCCACCAAGAAAAATTAATAACAATGGTCTGTTCTTTGCTACAAATGATTTCATTGAACTACATTGTTTCGGTCAATTAATAGAGATATGTTTCATTTCTCTTGATTGTTTACGGTTTTGAGAATTTAATGGCATGGTGTCAGAAAAATTTAAGCCTTACCCTTTGTTTTGTTGCCAGTTTTTAATTGTAATAACAAAGAAAACATATTGTGAACGGCAGGAGGCGGTGGGTTATTTGATATTAAAGTTTAAAGTAGCCTTGGTGCTCTGCGGAGTTTAAAAAATAAATTTAAAGTATTTTACATTGGCAGGGAATATTTATATATTTAGTGTTCAAAAGCTTAGCAAAATTGCAATATAAACTAGAGGTACTGTGAGCAATGAGCTCTCTAAATGATACCCCCCGCCTCCCATATGAATATAATGGCAGTGTCCATGTTTTGCTCTGGAAAATCAAAAATAAACGTCAGATCAAAAAGTAAAATACGAGGTACACAATGGCAATATGTAATTAAAATCTGTTAAAGTTTCATTAAATTTCCTTCAGTGGTATGAGAGGAGTTGCGGATAAGAGATGGGTACCCCAAAGCGTAACACACGGACAGACGGACGGACGGAAATACCGATTTCTATATACCCTTCCACTTTTCAAGCGGGAGTATAATAAAAATTAAAATTGAATAAATAATCGTGTCAATGTTGTATCTGACCGAATCCTGATTGACGAATTTTGAAGCGCAGAGAATATAAGGATTTTCGTTATATGTAAAATTTTAATTTCTCACAAATACGAAATTTATGCTGCAGCAGACAAGGATAAAGCATTTTTTTTATAGTGTGCCAAAATAAAGAGAAATGCAACTTAGCGGATCTGGATGGAATTGGGGGGGGGGGGTCAAAACCCCCCTTAAGATATGTCTGAGAGAGAGAAAGAGATTCAAAATATTTGTTGTGCTTTAACCTAAGTACCGGTAATTGTCTCGTAAAGGCTACTTTGAATTTATGTATGAAAAAAATCGGTTGTTCAAATAAAATATGCGCCTGCAATATTGCGTGCACTGTTTTAATGTGTAGATTTTTACAATATATATTTTATTAATAACAGATCAAGTAATGTCAGTTTGTTGCCTCATAACATGAACATTGTGGTTTGCCGCTTGAGTCTAACTAAAGGGTTTTGTGTAGATATAACGAAATATGACGAGTTTAAACAGAAGTTCGAGCAACTAACCCTTGTGCCGAAATGTCCGGGAATTATGAAAAAATAAGTTATGCTTGTGTATTATATACTTTATGTGTATTTTTGTATAAGTTTAGTACGTATTTCCTTTTCATTTACCGAGAAGTTTGGTAAAATAAAAGGGTAAATACGTTAAGTGCGACGTTTCTACGTCTGTATTCATTGGTATCTTTTCGAATAATTTAATGGCCCTTAAAAGGGCCGTTTATTGTCAACTCCTAGGAGCGACTCTTGATGGTCTTGCTTATTGAAAGCAAGAAGAGGACTGTTCCCGCCTCGTTGAAGTGGATCTCATCGGGAAGGTAATGTCTGGGAAATTTGACATCTATTCTGATGTAGGTTCGGCCAAGGATTTTCTTCATCTTATTGTTAACAGTTCTACGCCTTGCATCAAACTCCTCACGCTGCAAAGGAAATCGAAATTTTCCTCTAGAAACAATCTCTGAGAAGAAAATCTCGGGTTGTCTGCAGCTGGGACTCAAGACTTTAATTTGGTCGAAAAGGCTCGTCAGACAGTCAATGACTGTTGACGCCTCGGCTCCACTGGAAATGTCGTTTCCCCCTAAGCACACTACAACGATGTCCGGGTTGTACCTCAACATCTTGGAGATGATATTTGGACAAGGCTGAGAAGCTGTTATCCCACCAACTCCAAACCACCCGACTTCAAATGGCATGACAAAGTCTGTAAAGCTTGAAGCTCGCTTCACGTAGGAGGAACCGAATATGGCGACTCTCATGGTGGCTATAAAATAAAATCACAAATTTCACAGTTATAACAAACTCAAGGCAAATTATGTAATTAAATAATGATTACCTTTTTTGTCATCTATGATTAAAAAGCAGTTATCAAATTTAAAAAAATTGCTATTATATATGATTTTAAAAAATGAACTTTTTGAAGTTATACTAATTTTGCTTTGAAATCAATTACCGTGTCGATCATAAATGGCTAATTGGTTATTAATTATGCCTAAAACAACCTCAACATGAAGTACGCTGGGAGTTCAAAATAACTGTTAAACTATATCATCATTACTGCTACTCCTAATTTAAATTTTGTTCGTACATCAATAAGACGATTAACTCTCATTACCGCTTCATACACGAATTCGTAATCGATGACGCAGAAACTGAGTCCTATATTTATATATATAGATTAATCACAATGTTGTCAAAGAAAGTTGGAAATCTATTTAATTCAGTTTGTTATCGAAAATTAAATACAATAGGACTTTCAAAAATTCCCGTGCGTGTAGATTTGAAAGACACAGCCCTCAGTAATGTGTCTTTAAGATAATAAAATGTGGAGAAAACCTACCCAAATAACAATAAACCTTTTTTAAGTGATCAGGGAATACATCTCACATGCATGTCCATGTTTAAGGTGCAGACAAATTGGAGGTGCATTGTAGCGATATATGTATTCTACGAAGAGGATACGAATAGGAATAATAATTTAACCCCCCCCCCCCGCCCAATAAAAATGTTTTAAAAAACCGTAACGACAGCCACTACAAATGTATATCGTCTGTTGAAACACGACGAATTATCATCACGTTGAGTTTCAAACAATACATAATAGATTGGATTTAATAAATGGTTTCAAAAAGTTATCAATGTCTTGATTGTAGGGAATTCAGAGAGACAAATAGTTCGCTGTCTTGATAAATAGCGTGTCCCAATATCAATAATTATCAGTAATTACAGTACTTGCAAAACGTCCATAGTTTGAAATGAAACTGGATTTTTTTTTTTATGATTTAAACATATTAAAAGCATTCAGTGTACCTAAAAATAATACGAGCTTCAATATTAAACAACTTTAAATTAATGTTCATAGCATTTTGTTTGGAAAGGGGAGAAATGTCTCGCTGAAAACAAATGTAAATTTTTACTTCGTTATGCAAGACCAAAAACAGCACTGCTTATCCGTGTTTGATCCCGAGATCAAAACGAATGAATAAAAAATAATAATATTACACGCACATTTCTAGAATATTTCTGACAATTTAATTTTGTGGAGGCTTTCAAAGTGTCCTGCCCTGTTTTTCAATCTAGATTTTTTAAAATTGTTGTGCATCGATCATATACCAAGTTTTTTAAAGTTAATACCAGTTAATATTGAATAAAAATCACGTGACTATTGTTAGTAGAGAAATATTGAAATAAGGGTTGTCGGCAGACTTATAGTATATTCTAGGAGAGTTCTGCCAGTAAAACTGTTGCCCAACTCTTGCCACGTGGAGGCATCTCCTGTTAAGAGTCTTTTTTTTTTTTTTTTTTTTTTTAAATAAATAAATATATTATACTCTATTTAAATAAATAAATAAATAAATAAATAAATAAATAAATAAGTAGATATTCTTTCTGTTACATGTTAACCTAGATTTGCGCGAATGTGGCTCCAACTGGAAACCAGCTCATAAGGAGACAGGTCGTACCACATTTTCCCTAATGATGTGTTTGGCGCGAATGGTGGCTCCAACTGGAAGCCTGATCAGAGAAAAAAAGGCCATACCACCATATACTGACAGTGTTTGAAAATTAATAAATTAATAAGCACGATATTGAACGCGTATATACAAGGATATTTTTCACGTTTTACCCGTTACTTTTTAAATTTAAAATCGACAATATAATACCATCCGGCGATTGCTGTTGCCAGTATCTCGATGTAACCATTAATCCACCGTGAAGAAATCGGTCGCAATATATTCCGTAATTCCATCATTACTCCACTACCCGAACCCGACACACGGCCCAACTGACGAACAGACCAGTTGTGCCTTACGCCCTCTGCGAATACTGACCTACCTTCCAATAAAAACATGACATTTTCATTTAAGTATACTTTAGGACACAATTTATGAAGGGTGCCTAGCAAATGCTTGAAGTGTGTTGAAACCCTTATTAAAGTCAAAAACATGTTAAAATTTTTGTATATTACAAAGGATAAAATATGACGCTGAATGAAGTAAGGTAAATCAGTGAATTGCTTTTGGTTTACATTTTCTGTTTCCGGAAAAATTTGCTTACGAGCCCTGACATAATCACTTGGTGTAAACTTTTTAGGGGGTCGCACGTTAGACCTTAATCGGACAGGTGATAATACTGGTGGCTGTTTGTCTAAATTTGAATCGTTTATCCTATCTGTAATTGGAGATAAAGAAGGTGGAGATAAATAAAATGATGAGTTAAGACTTGGGGGAAATAACCTGTCTTTCTCTGTGGAGCTCAGATTGTTTGTGTCGGAGATTGCTGTTGGGGAAAAGCGTTGCAAAGTCGGCGTTTCCAATGCTGGCGGAACAGGAGAATCGATGTGGTCATTTGCAGTCTGAAATAATTCGTTGTCAGGAAAAGAAGCCGAAGGCCCTATGTTTACATGGCTGACCGGAGGAGATAACGAACTGTCGTTGGTGGATAGGTGTAGGTGGAGAATCGAATCACTAGAATAATCTGTAAGTTGAGGTTCAAGTTGAACTTCCTGTAACGAATAGTGAGAAAAATCATTACTGTGAACATTGTTATTATCTGTGTTGTTTTGGTTTGAGTTGAGATCCCTGTTTGGAATACACACTGTATTAACATTATGAAAATTAACTTCATTAATACAAATATCCGCCTGCGTTTTGCCCGGTATCAGGTTCTAATTTTAAAAAATGATTTTTTTAAGTTCTCGAACTCATGGCCTAAATAAATATGTAAAAATGTTTTCATGATCATATCTATTCATTTGTGAAAACATTAGGTATATACGATCAAAAGGCTCAATATTCACCATAGTCATACAGGTATGACGAAATAATTAATATATTACAAATATATAGGTAAAAATTCGGTCAATGTTTAACAGTTACAACATATATATTACATTGTTCAATTTTACATATTTTTCCCTTTTATTATATATTTAATTCCCAAACATTTTTCTTTGTATTTGATCTAACTTGAAACGTGAACTTTCTTCATATGTGGAAATGCGTTTGTCACGATGGCTTATATATGAATATTTGCATATCCACTGCTCTCTCCCACTATGTGATGCAGATGTGCAATTAGCGCGCATCATGGAAAATATGCCAGCAGAGCTATTGCTATTCATAACGCCATGTCGACATAACATATCTTAATTAAAACCATCAATTCAGTACTTTTTTAATTATGCGATATTAAATGCGTACACGATAGACATGAAAGACAGAGGAAATTCGAACTGAAAATTCGCCAGCGTTCCTTACTTACAAAATAAACTTCTGAAATCAGTAAAAGTAGTTCTAAAATGACTAACTTAGTTACGAGATGTTTTCATGTTTTGTATCCGTACGATGTCTGCTCCTTTGGTCAACTTTGACGGAAAATTCTAACAAATACGTTCTCTAAAACCATTTATTATTAATCATTTCTGTTATTGTAAGGTAATCATGCCCTTTTCACGATTTTTCACCGTTTTTTTATATAACTGTCTCGTTTTTTGGAGTCGCCGCCGTTTTTGGAGTTCACGAAATGCCCGCCTCTTTTTCCCTATTTTGACGAAAAATCGTACACTTTGGGATGTCCGCCGTTCGCGATGGCCGTGACAGAAATGTCCGTTTTGTCCGCCGTACATTATGTCCGCCGTTACGAAATGTCCGCCTCTTTTTCGGAAAATCGTCACGTTATGTATGTCCGCCTCTTTTTCGGAAAAATCGTCACACTATGTCCGCCGCTAAATGTCCGCCTTTCCCCCCCCGCCACCAAGAAATGTCCGCCTTCCCCCCCCCCCCAAAATCGTCACACTATTTCTGCCGTCACGAAGTGTCCGCCAATCATCCAAAATTGTCGTCACGTTATGTTCGTCCCTACAAAATGTCCGTCCAAGATTGAAAATAGCGTTTTATTTTTTCTTTTCGGTGTTTAATATATGTATCTTTAACGAAACTGGTAATAACGTATGCCATCAGAAATATCCACCAAGAAAAATTAATAATAACGGTCTGTTTTATCTAATTTGCTACAAATGATTTCATTGAACAACATTGTTTCGATCAATTAATGGAGATTTGTTTAATTTCTCTAGATTGTTTTCGGTATTTGAGAATTAGCAAAAATGCAATATAAATAAAATTATAATTGAATAAATAATCGGGTAAGAGTTGTATCTGATCAAATCCTGATTGACGAATTTTGAAGCGCAGAGAATATTAGCATGTACATGTAGGTACATGTATATATTTCCTAAGGATTTTCATTATATGTAAAATTTTAATTCTCACAAATACGAATTTTTTGCTGCAGCAGACAAGGATATAGCATGTTTTATAGTGTGCCAAAATAAGGAGAAATGCAATTTAGCGGATCTGAATGGGATGGGGGGTCAACAGTCCCTCCTTTAAGATATGCTAGAGAAAGAGATTCCAAATATTTTTTGTGTTTTAACCTAAGTACCGGTAATTGTCTCGTGAAAGGCTACTTATAAAATTTATGTATGAAAAAAAAAAATCGGTTGTTCAAATAAAATACGCGCCTGCAATATTGCATGCACTGTTTTAATGTGACATATTTATAGATTTTTATGATATATTTTATTAATAACAAATCAAGTAATATCAGTTTGTTGCCTCTCATAACAGGAACATTGTGGTTTGCCGCTTGAGTCAAAATGTTTCTTGTTTTAAATACCTAACTAAAAGGTTTTGTGTAGATATGACGAGTTTAAACAGAAGTCCGAGCAACTATCACTTGTTCCGAAATTTCTGGGAATTATAAAAAAAAAAATAAGTTATACTTGTGTATTATGTACTTGATGTGTATTTTTATAGGTATTACGTATTTCCTTTTCATTTACCGAAAAGTTCGGTAAAATAAATGGGTATGTACGTCAAGTGCGACGTTTCTACGTCTGGGTTTTGTGTAGATACGACGAGTTTAAACAGAAGTTCGAGCAACTATCACTTGTGCCGAAATTTCCGGGAATTATAAAAAAAATAAGTTATACTTGTGTATTATTACTTGATGTGTAATTTTATAGGTATTACGTATTTCCTTTTCATTTACCGAAAAGTTCGGTAAAATAAATGGGTATATACGTCGTAAGTGCGACGTTTCTACGTCTGTATTCATTGGTATCTTTTCGAATAATTGAATGGCCCTTAAAAGGGCCGTTTATTGTCAACTCTTGATGGTCTTGCTTATTGACAGCAAGAAGAGGACTGTTCCCGCCTGGTTGAAGTGGGTCTCATCGGGAAAGTAATGTCTTGGAAATTTGACATCTATTCTGATATAGGTTCTGCCAAGGATTTTCTTCATCTTATTGTTAACAGTCCTACCCCTTGCATCAAACTCTTCACGCTGCAGAGGAAATCGAAATTTTCCTCTAGAAACAATCTCTGTGAAGAAAATTTGAGGTTGTCTGCAGCTGGGACTTAAGTCTTTAATTTGGTCGAAAAGGCTTGTCAGACAGTCAAAGTTATTCTAAAATCATGAAAAAATTGACGGCAAAAATGAGAACCTTCTCTTAAAGTAATTCCACCCTCCTATGATGTCATAGGTTTTTGCAAAAACTGTTTTTAGTTAAAATTAATACCTGATAGAACAATATCTTTTGGAGGAATGCTTTTCAATAGGTGTAATGATAAATATTGTAAAGTAAAAGAATTTGAAATAAGCATTTTTTTTATTTAATCAATTATTCAATCTTTAAAAAATGTTGACAAGGGCAATAACTCCTTC
This sequence comes from Saccostrea cuccullata, assembly GCF_032062105.1. NCBI lineage: Eukaryota > Metazoa > Mollusca > Bivalvia > Ostreida > Ostreidae > Saccostrea > Saccostrea cuccullata. Next base: position 6,161 of record NW_026927640.1, on the reverse strand, counting down.
TCAGGTCTCTTCATTCGGGCATTTGCTTTATTATACTTCTAATGTAACATAGTTTCCCTGATATTCTCAATTCAAAATTATCTTATAAGTAGAAAGTATTTAGGAACATACAGCATCAGAAATATGCATTTTAACCAGTTTTTACATATTTCTCATAATATTGTTTACAAAAAAATGTGCGATATTGTTGTTGACATATACTTCTGTTTATTTCTGTCTCACACCTTAAATAATATGGCGACCTATGCATTTTTTGCAATAATTGAAAAATTTAAAATTTATTAAATAAAAATAAATGCAGTTTTTGTACTTTGAACCATTAGAATTGCGATGGTGGAAATAACTTAAATGGTTATTTTATTTTCATTAACACTATATAAAGATAATCATGACTTGTGCTAAAGTAGGACATTAAAAAGAATACATGATTTTTAGCGATCTAATTATATAACTGTAACAATAAATTATCTTTTTAAACATTACTGACTTTCAACGGCATAAAAGGGTATTTTGGTATTGTCTGTTGCCTAACCCATTAGGCTTTCCAACGAAGCATTGTGCAAAGCAACGCTATATCCATTACTCTATACAATGTGTTTTTTTAACAAAATGTCCCGACTTTTGATGTTTATATTTTTGCACAATAATAAAATATTTATAAATCTATTCTAAAGCCCATTTTCTTGCAATATCATTGTGATATAAGCAATATTAAACAAAGTCATTATATTTTTTTTCCATAAATGACTGATGTTTTGATTACATTTTCAAAAATTAGTTTGTGAGGTTTTTGTCTTTAGAAATGAATCTATGGAATTTTATAAATCAAACAAAACAAACAGAAAATCTCCAAAGTCATGAATATTAGTGCCTAAGATTTTGAAAAAAAAGTACTCATATGAAAACCGATCTCCCCGGAAACAGACTATTTTTTTTATTAAAAATGTCCAAATATATGTCAAAAAAGGACTACAGAGACAAAATGAGGATGCTGACTGGAAATATTGTGCACGTGACTCTCAGAACACATAAAAATTACGTTTTATTACGTTATATTGAAAACTACTGCTGATGTTCAAACTTTAAGAATGTCTGTCATAAAAAAAATAACTGATTAAGAATTACATAAACTTTCAAGATTTATTACGGGTTTGTAACCCTTTATTTTCAAATTATTAAATATATTATGCATTTCTTATATATGTAATGCATATGATTAAAATAAATCATTTTGTCTAATAAAACTATTTATTTTCTGTCTTCAAATGTACAAAATACAGGTAAATCCAAGATGGGATGTAATTACTGTAGTAAAATTATTATATAAACATTTATTGTTATTTGCAAGAGGGAATAGGTGGAATTGAGATTTTTAAAAAGTGGGAATAGGTAGAAGACACCGGTGGAAGACGTCGCACTGATTGAGGGGCATGTCAAAATTACATCAAACGCAACCGAGATAGTGTACCCCCTTTCAGGTAGAGACAGGATGTGTACAATACATTTAATGACACCTGTGATTCTAAAACAATGAAGCCCTTTTCAACAGACACCGAGATTCACACCTTTTGTTTTATAGCATGGGAAAAATTTTAACTACAATTCAAATACAATGAAATTGCATTCAATTCCTGAGTTTCAGGAATTCTGAAATGCGTTCAACGTTCTCTTTTCATGTATTTTTTTTTTTAAATATATAACTGATTCAATTCATAAACAATTAAACACGTCAAAACTGCTTCTTATTTCATTCTTGGAGCAAAAAGTTACAAATTTTAACCATCATGAAGAAAATATTAGAAAAAACACCCCCCCCCTAACTAAAGATGCTAAAAGAAAAGAAATTGCATGCATTGAATAATCCGACAGATGCATCAAAACAAAGTTTATGAGAAAAAGTAACTTAATTCAGGTATTTATAAAATTAAAGACTGAACTATTTCGCTTAGAAATATAAATTTTCGATTTTAACCAATTTGTATTTTATTTTTACATTTAAATGATAACATTATGCAGTATATGTACATTATCCCTAACACATCAATACACATTGGTTAAAATTGAAAAATTATTTTTTAATTCAAGAAATGATATTTAGTTAAAATAAACATGAAGACATGATAAATAGATAGCATTGCCGGCTTTGAGAACATTCTGCTTGAAAATAAATCTGGAACGACTTTATTTATTAAACAATTAGAGGATGGTAATAGAAAAACAACTTAAATTCATCATCAATCTGTTTTAATTATTTTACAACATACATGCTGGTATTGTTTGTTTAATACTTACCCGATAGTCTTCATTTTTCTTTTCAACCTGTCACGTGGCGCAGCAGGGGTCAAAGTAAATAAAGATACCTACCTGCGGCCAGGTGCGACCAAGCAACGCGTTCCCCATTGGATGAAGTAAATACGTGATCATTTGAAAATTTAGAAAGTGGTTTGTTCTAGTCGGTAAAGGCATGGGGCACGTTTTACAAATGAACTTACGACTAAGACCATTTTTTTCCCTAAATTTTGCAAAATTAAGAATTCTCTTCAAAATTATTTTATTAAAGAGTTATATATATATATATATATATATATATATATATATATATATATATATATATATATATATATATATATATATATATATATATATATACAGTTAAAAAGTGTCAATTTTCTAAAAGAAAGGGCGTACTTTTATGAAGGCGGACATTACGAGACGATATTTACAATCCGGAATATTGAAAGACATTTCTTAACGGCGGACACAATGTGATCAGTGACGAGTTTACCGAGAAAAGACGGACATTTCTTGGCGGCGGACATAATCTGACGATTTTTTTTTTCGAAAGAAAGGCGGACTTTTCCTGGCGGCGGACAATATTACGATTTGTTTTAGAAGGTATGTGGGTATTTTGTGGCGGGGGACATAATATTACGATTTGTCGGGAAGAAAGGCGGACACTTTGTGGCGGCGGACATAGTGTGACGATTTTTCTGAAAATGAGGCGGACATTTCGTGACGGCGGACATAGTGTGACGATTTTTCCGAAAAAGAGGCGGACATTTCGTGACGGCGGACATAACGTGACGATTTTTCCGAAAAAGTGGCGGACATTTCGTGACGGCGGACATAACGTGATGGCGGACAAAACGTGACTCAACACAAATAATTAGAGAGCGATTGTGCAACTGAATGAAAGAGACAGCTACCGTCTTTAGGAATATCCCCAACGGGAATTAAATTTCGTTCAAGCGCATTTCGAACCAAATCGTCATGGGCTGTATCGGTTCTCGAGAGGCTCGGTCCTTTAAGTTGGTTTACTAAATTATCAGAAAGATAGAAATCCGATATATGCGGGAAATTATGGGAAGGCAGTGAACAGGGAACTTTGCTTTCGCGGCAACAAAATTTATTTAATTTGTGTACACAGTTTGGATCCGATTTTCGGGAGCATTTCTCATTGTTACACTCGCACAATGGATCAAGCCTTAATCGATGACGTTTTTGTCTTTTTAACAGTTCTTCGGAACGTGAAATTGCTGCTATGTTTTGTACATTTATCCAACGCGACACCCCACTGGAAAACCTGATTTTGTTAGAGAACGCGTTGTGTTTTGTGCCGATTATTTTTCCCCTTTCGAACCGCGGCCTAGCTTTATTGTAATTTTTCCGAGTTTGGGATTTTACGAACACTTCGTCGCCCACACTATAGACACTAACTTGATGTTTTTTGAAATGGTGCTTTATCATGGTTTTTTCGCGTTTTTTCGATGCCAGTAGGGCTGCCTTGCGAATGGCGGACTGCTTTTTCAACTCTTTCGAAACATTATTTGAAACGGTTGGTCCAAGACGAGTAGACTTACGCACACGATTAGATTCCCGTCCTTGATATACGTAAAATGGAGAAGCCTTTAAAGAGGAGTGATACTCCTCATTGCGCAACATCGCGTATTTAGATAAATCTTGAACCCAGTTCGAATCGCTTGTTTTTAGTAGGTCGTACTTAAGCTTTGATTTCCAGGATTTATGAGACGATTCAATTTTACCTTGACTTTGCGGGTAATACGGTCGGCTTTTGATAATTTGACAACCCAATACCTCGGTCAACCGGGTTACCGAACCATGGAATTCGCGACCATTATCACATTGTATGATTTTCGGCGGTCCTTCGCTTTCATAAATGGACTCCAGCGCGTCTGCGATTTCCGTGCTTTCTTTCGAGTTGAGCGGGCGAAGCCATACGTAACGACTGAAAACGTCTAGAACCGACAAAATATACTTGTACTCTACACCGTTATAAAATTCCGTGTGTCGCGACATATCAACTAAGTCAATTTGGTGGCGTTCTTGTATCGAAGTTGCACGAATCGGTTTAAGAGGAACAACGTTATCGAAAATTGGATTGACGGACTGCTTTTCGGGAAGAGATTTAAGAGAGGTTTGAACCTTCCGATGTGTTACGCCGCTGAATACAGATTTTAAGCGATGTCGAATTTTTCGTGAACCAGCGCCCTTACTTTCCTCGAATGCCTGTTTTGTCGCGGAACTAATTTCACTTAACCTTAAAACCATTTTACCATCAACCAAAACACGTTTTTCTTGAGCTCCGGTCAATGGGTTCAGGCAATTGGCAACAGACAAAGGATGATTCTTTCTCCAGCGACGAATCATCCTTGCCGCATTTTTTTCTTCTAGTGTTGCCTTTCTTTCGTTGACATCATTGATATACTGGTTCAACATCACTTCATGATTGCCAGGATGCACTCTTCAACTCGAGAATAACCGAATAAATGTAAAGGCATCATTTTTTTTAAAACAAAGAAATCGTTACAAAAAAGAAAATATCATTGGATATGAGACTTTTCGGATGAGGGAAGAGATATGGACCTCTAATTAATACAGCACACATGCATCTTATCATTGCACGTCGGCTTTCTAAACGACATATTGATTCTTTTTCTTATTATAACTTTTTAAAAACACTTATTTTTTAGAAAATGTATGTATAATTTTAAAAAGGTTAGTTTTTATAAAGACGTTTCTTTCGTTTACAAGAACCCTATAATTGAAAGCAGATTTATAAAATCATCAAATGAATTACTGCTTAACATCTATATCTTTCTATAACATTTGATAAATTCTGAAAGCCATAAATATCGTCCATTTATTCATGCACGTTTGTATACAGAAACAACCTGTCCCACCTCCACGCTGAAAATGATACTTTTTGCGCCTCTATCACAGGAGAGTTACAATCTTGAAACTCGCGTATTGGTCAAATTTCCTATATTCACACAAGTTTTATAAATGTATTATGCATATTTTGTCATTTGTACAAGTTTGTACAAAGTTAGGATCATGGTAAACAAAAGCTTTGAAATGAATGACCGTTTTCTATAATTTACTATAGAAAATAACAAATGTCGGCCCACCCCTGCCACATTCTATGGTTTTGTTCTTTGTATATTCGTAAATTTCAGCGGTAGAATTTGTTGAATCGTACGGTTTAGTTATCAATAAATGATTTGGGATGAAAATTTTTGCTTTATTTGATTGTTTATTTTTTCACATTTTACCGGGGCCCATAAGTGCACTCTTTTACACGTGAATTCTTTTATTCTGTTTTTATTACCGAAAAGCACTACCTGAAAAATGTTGGATAGCATTTCTTGAAAAATGTTCGAGATGAAAACTTAAAATTGTTGGAAGTGAAACCTAAAAATGTCGCAAATGAAAAGTTGAAAATTTAAAACATTCCGGATATGCAATGCCATGTCACAATTCATCTTCATTACCCTTTAATTAATCTTATTTTATATGCATGTGAGTTTTTTTCTTTATCTTTTTAAAAATATTTTAAAAATGAAAATCATTATCATAAAATGTAATCATTCGCTGAGTGATTTTCGAATCTGAATTTTAGTATGATCATGTATTCAAAGGTGGAGGCGGGGGGGGGGGGGTCCTATACTTTGCACACATGTTATGCCTCTCATTTATGCTATTGTATCATAATCATATTTATTATACAATGTATTAATTATTTCCCTTACAATTTTGACGACTAATCTATATAATGCACCTCATGAACCACTGGTCTGATGTTGGTGTGACAGTGAGTGAAATAAATGAACTGGAACTTGACTACGGGCACCTGTGCTTCT